>NC_053159.1:36545000-36845000 GCF_016835505.1 Polypterus senegalus
TTCAGTCATTACCCCTAGCTCATGATCATTGGTGAGGGTACGGACATATATCGACTGGTAAATCCTAGAGCTTTGCCTTCTGACTCGGCTCCTTTTTCACCATTACAGATAGGCATGGCATCATATGCACTCGCTGCCCTAATCCGTCTGTCAATGTCACCATCTCTTTTCCCCATCACTTGTGAACAAGACCCCGAGATACTTACACTATTCCACTTGAGGCAGTAACTCACCTCCCACTCGGAGAGAACAGTCTTGCCCCAGATTTGTACGTGCTGATCCTCATCCCTGCTGCTTCACACTCATTCACAAACCATTCCAGTTCATGCTGGAGTTCATAGCCTGGAGAAGCCAACAGGACCATGTCATCTCCAAAAGGCAGTGACATGATTCATAGTCAACTAGTCTCCCTCCCCTCCTCAGCTGTACTTTGATATCCTGTCCGTGAAAATCAAACAGGTCAGGAGACAAAGCACAGCCCTGGTGGAGTCCCACACCCACTAAAAAACGCTACTGATGTTTTTCTATATATATGGACACAGCTCTCACTGTGGTTATTCAGGGTCCAAACAGTCTTTATAGGAGCCCCGGAACACCATACTTTCCCAGCAATCATCACAGAATCTTTTGTGGAACACATACATACACACTCTCTAATTCCACAAAATACATGAATACTCATGAGGATAAACATTGGTCCACCGTTCTGCGGCATGGGTAGAATCCATATTGCTCCTCCGGAGTCTGAGGTACCACAACTAGGCGGAGTCTCCTTTCTAGTATTCTGACATAAGCTTTTTGCATGGAATCATTCATTATTATTCTTGCCTAATTTACCTTGGTTTTTCTTTACTTGTAACTATTTCTTTGACATCTTTAAAAGCATATTGAGCTACATCCTGTGTATGAAAATCTGCTATAACAATAAATGTTGTTGTTGATAGTGATATCTTTATATTAGTTGCCTGAGAGAAAGGTGGGGCTCCTTAATAAAATACTTATGCTCCCCAGTACAGGATAAAATTTCAGCAATACTTCTGCTACCCCCATTGGAAAATACACTTTTTTAGCCAGGTACAATTGCTGTGTGTTCAAAGGGGCATTATAACAACCACCACCATGTACTCAGTGATAGGTTTGCATATGGTTTTGTAGGAGTCTGGAACTGGAAGCCTCTCCTGCTGTGGTTCTCTCAAATGGCAGGTGATGTGCTGTCTGGTAACAGGTTTCTACAAGATACATAAAAGTCAGATGCCTAATTTACATGGAAAACTGCACCCAAACCTGACTTAATTAATGTGTCTTCACGTTGTTTGATTGTTGGCACTTTCTTATCTTGCTACTTATAAGGTGGATTGCCTTTTTGCTGTTTATGCCTGTTAAAGCTACTGGTGGAACTGAACATTTTCACAAAGATTATAAACTACTGAATGCTTAGTATTGCTATATGTTTTTCATGTTACAGGCTCATACTGTTTGAGAACTGCCTATATGGCACCACTCAGTTATATTCTTGTGCTTGTTAGAATAAATATGTAGTTATTAATGGAACAATACAATCCTTATTCTGACATTTTGTTTATACATTGTTTAAGTGCTGTTTGCATGCTGCATACTATACCATTGAAAATAAAATTCTATCACTGCTTTTTTTTCCATTAGGTTTACTTTCTGACTGGTACCCCAATCTTGATGCACTAAAGGAAAGCTGCCGCATTGCCAGCAGTTACAACTGGGCAGATGTTGACCTCTCACCATTTCAAGGTAAGACCAGCCTTTGAATGTGTTCTGTGGTTTATTAAGTGCAATGACTGGTGCATTATGGAAGTAGAGTTTGAATGCTGAAATACAAACTATTGCAAGGAACCTGAACCATTCTTGAAGTGCATTTCTTTTGTGCTTCATTTTGGTTTTGCTGCTGTTGTAAATTTACAGTGGATTCAGAAAGTATTTAGATACCTGAACTTCTGACACACTTTATTATGTTGTAGATTTAATTTTAAATTGATAAATTTGCCATTTTGTCTCATCAGTATCCACTCAATAACTCATTTTTCACCCATAATGACAACGTCAAAGCATTTTCTTTTTAAATGTTTGCAAATTAGTTAAAAATCAAAACCTAAAATTCCTCATTCATCTAAGTATTCAGACCCTTGATGCAGTACTTTGTAGAAGCCGCTTTGTAAGTCTTCTTCATTTTTGTTGGCAGATCCTGTCAAGCTCAGTTAGATTGGTTGAGTAGTGACTCTAAACTGCCCTATTCAGGTCTCTCAACAGATGTTCTGTTGGGTTTAAGTCTGGGCTTTTGACTGAGGCCCAGAAGCTAGCCCAGCATTGTCTTGAGTGTATACTTTGGGTCATTGTAGTACTGAAAGAAGAATCATCACCCCAGTCTGAGGTTGCATGCATTCTCAAGCAAGTTTTCTTCAAGGATCTCTCTGTATTTGGCTGTATTAATCCTTCCCTCAATTCTGTTGAGTGTCCCTGTCCCTGCTGCTGTGAAGCACCCCAACAGCATTATTTTGCCACCACCTTGCTTCACTGTAGGGATGATATTAGCCTTGTGATGAGCAGTGTCTGGTCTTGGCTAGACATAGAGCTTGGAGTTCTGCCTAAAGCCTATGCTTGATCCAGAATGCAGTGTCCCACCACAATATAGCTATCTAGAAGAGAGTGTTGGACTGATGTTATCTGGAATTGTTGTTTCTCTGATGAAAGTGTTCTCTTTCAGAGGGGACTGGGCGGTTTCTTGGTCTGGAATCCCTACAGATTTTATTTTTTTTCTCCAGCCTCTGGAGTTTTTTTTGTTTTTTCTGTCCACCCTGGCCATCGGACCTTGCTTATTCTATGTTAATTAATGTTGACTTATGTTTATTTTTTATTGTGTCTTCTATTTTTCTATTCTTCATTTTGTAAAGCCCTTTGAGCTACATTTTTTTGTATGAAAATATGCTATATAAATAAATGTTGTTGTTGTATAAATGTATGTCATGCTTGCCCATCCCTCTGCTTATTCATATAAAAATATACTTTACATATATTCTTTTTTTATGCAGGATTAAAGGAGAGCATGAGACAAGCAGATCTCAATAACTGGTCACTGGACCCTGCCCAGATTGCAGATCTTTGTTCTTCCATTAACCAGTTTTTTACCCGGACAGGGGTGATCCCACCTCAAGGGACTATCCAAACTCCAGTGTGCCATAGCACCATGCATTCGAACAAGACTGGCCAGCACATTGCCACAGGTAACAAGCATCACCAGCTTTAGAGTTTCTGTTTCTATTTAAATGATTTACTGTGTGGAATGTAAATGACTTGTGAATAAACTGTTGGTCAATCATAAAGTTAATGTTACTGTAGAAAAGACATCAAATATAACTGCGCTTCTTTCAGAAACTGATATTAGAGATTTGATAGGAGCAAGTGGAATAAAAAAATAGTTGAAGCAGAAATATAAATTTAACCTTGTGAACACTGTTAAAAGCATTTGATAAAGCAAACATGAAAATGCTGATTAATTAAGCACTTTGGGTCAAGTTAATTCATAACAGCCATATCATTAATCATCTTTACACTGTGGTCAGTGGCATCAGTGCTTACAGTTGTGGCCAAAATTATTAGGCCCCCTTATGAAATTAGGCAACACTCCTGATTTCAATATGAAAATGACCATTAACAACAAATGTTTGTTTTTTAAAGCGTATCTGTGTCCAAAATAACAAGGTCCACAAATTGTAGTTTGGATATTTTATTGACACACTGAGTGGAAACAAGAAAGGGCAAAAATGAGACATCCAAAATTATTAGCCCCATGCCCATTAATAGTCAATACTGTACCCTTTTTAAGCCACAACTGACAACAATCTATTAGAGTAGGTCTTTACTAGATTAGCACAGGTCTCCTGAGGGATTTTGGTCGATTCCTCCATTGCAAATTGTTCTAGCTGGTCCAAATTGTGTGGTTTCTGAGCAAGGACATTCACTTTGAGCACTCGCCACAGATTCTCAATGGGATTGAGGTCTGGGCTCTGTGCGGGCCACTCCAAGATCTTGGTTTTGGTATCCTTGAAAAACTGTTGAACTAATTTTGATGTATGCTTTGGGTCATTGTCTTGTTGGAAGACCCAGCGACGACCTAAGCCTAGACTACGAGCAGATTTCTTCATATTCTCCCTCAGAATGTCAACATAATTTTCTTTTTACATGATGCCATGCACCCGAACAAGGCTCTCTGTGCCTGTGGCTGCAAAACAGCCCCACAGCATGATGCTCCCACCACCATGTTTAACTGTGGCAACTGTGTTCCTAGGGTTGAAGGCCTGTCCCTTTCTTCGCCAAACATAAGCAACATCCATGTGCCCAAACAGTTCCAGTTTAGTCTCATCAGACCAAAGCACAGACTTCCAAAAATCATCTTTACATTTCAAATGTTCATGGGCAAACCTCAGTCGGGCTGTGATGTGCCGCTCTTTGAGTAAAGGGGTTCTTCTGGGACGATGGCCGTGAAGCCCACCACGGTGAAGAGCCCTCACAACTGTGTTCCTTGAAACATCAACTCCAGAAGAGGCCAGGTCAGCAACAGTCATCTTGGCAGATGTCCGGGGTTCCTTGCTGACATCTCTGACTATTTTTCTCTCCAGAGTTCTTGAAATCTTGTGCTTACGGCCACAGCCAGGTTTGTTTCTAATAGAATTTGACTCCTTGTACTTGGCAATGATGCAACGTACAGCAGTTCTAGACACTGTGAATCGGTTGGAAATGGCAGTGTAGCCTTGCCCCTTATCATGAGCCTCTACTATCTTCTTTCTGAGCTCCAGACTGATTTCCTTTGTCTTTGGCATGGTCAGTAACAGTAGTCCCTCTCATGTGTTCAAGAGCCCTGTTCCTTGGGAGTCTTTTTATGCTGGTTGAGTGTTGTTAGGAAGCCAATTGACTGCAGGTGTTGTTAGTAAGCCAATTGATTCCACAGGTGTGGTTTCAAAGTTGATTGGTTAATTAGTGTAGGTGTGTTTTGAAAGCAAACATTAACATGGGGATAATATTTTTGATTACCCCATTTTTTACTATATTTGATATAAAGCAAGACTAAAAATATATTTTATATTACAAAATGTATCAAAAGCCAGTAAATAGCACTGGTGGATGTTTGATTATATCAAGTTTCATCAATGTTGCAAACTTTGGGAAGAAGTTTAGGAAAATGTTCCATGATTCCAGGGGGGCTAATAATTTTGGCCTCAACTGTATGTTGAGCCATCCATATTTCAAATTTGCTCTGATTTGCTGGCTGATGTATTAAAATAAAATACCAGATATTCATACGAACTTAATGCCAAGAGGCAACTTGTGCACTATCCATCCATCCATTTTCTAACCCGCTGAATCCGAATACAGGGTCACGGGGGTCTGCTGGAGCCAATCCCAGCCAACACAGGGCACAAGGCAGGAACCAATCCTGGGCAGGGTGCCAACCCACCGCAACTTGTGCACTAAAAAAGTTCAAAACTTGATTGAAAAAAAAAAACACAACCTTTTTGGTTTTATCATAATTTTAGAATAACAATAATGTTTTTATGTTTGCTATTAATACCATTACAGCAATAATTGAGAAGCATAAATACAATTCAGAGGTATAAATACGTTTTAAACCAAATTTATTTTGTCATTCTGCTGTCTTTGATATTTGTGCATGTTTATTTTAATTGACAACTCTACAATCAGCCAGTTATAGGTGACGCTTTGCGCAAGTGTATGATGTAATGACGCCCATATCTGAGTTATGTGGGGGAAATAAGGTTGGAAACAGCCACTTGCGGTTTGAAAAGCATGACCACTATTTATAGATACTGTATATAACAGTAAATTCTGAAGAAACTGACATTATTTAGAGTTGTTTTCTTATACACATAAGTGTATAAGTGTAATCAGTGTACCTGTCATGCATCCTGTATGATCCTGTATGTGCTTATAACAGAAAAATACCTGTAACCTATCACTTAGCCTACAGTGAAGGCAATTTCTTCTAGTTCTGGTTTCACCTAGTCTTTGATAGTAATTGAAAAATGTTATAACAGACAGCAGCTAGAATGTAAGTTAAACATAAAACATGATATCTAAAGAAGCTGAAAATGACAACTCTTCATATTTAACAGGGCAAAAAATAGTTAAACCTTTAACTTTGCAACCTTTATCCCTTGTTTTTCTTAAACAGGAAACATGTATATAGACACTAGGCAGAACCTTCATGCTCCCATGATGGGTCCCCCAGGTTACCCCCACATGCCACCAATGAGCAGCGCAGGACCCGCTATGACAGGTAATCAAGTGGTCATTTGTTGAACTCCATTGCATATTTACTTGACAGATGTTTATGCAGGCTTGTTTGTTGCTTCTTCCAAAAAGTATGTATCACCTTTTAGGAAATAAAGTATGACGTTTTATTTCAGGAGCATAAATTTGCACCTCCATCATGATTAAGTAAGTTAAAAGAAGCTGCAATTTTGCAGGAAGTTTCAGTCAGGTTTGCTCACATAAAGTGCATGCTCATGTTATATTTATGTACAATGCATATAAAAAGTGTTCACTCTTTAGTAGTTTTTATATTTTATTATTATACAATATTTAATCACAGTGGATTGAATTTGGCTTTTTTAGCATTGATTGATGATTAAAGACTCCTTTAATGTCAAATTAAAAACAGATCTCTGCAGAATGGTCTAAATTAATAACAAATGTAAAGCACAACTTTAGGAACTGCATATGTATTCGCCTCCATGAAGTCAGTATTTAGTAGATGCGTGCTTGGCAGCCATGACAGCCTTGAGTCTGTGTGCACAGGTCTGTGTCAACTTTGACCATCTGGTTTCTGCCATTTTTCCACATTCTTCTTTGTAAAATTGCCTGAGCTCTGTCAGGTTGCATGGGGATTGTGAGTGAACAGCCATTGTCAAGTCTAGCCACTGATTCTCAGACTGAGATCTGGACTAGTATTTGAACAATCTAGGACATTAGCAATGTTATTCTCAAGTAATTTCTGCTTGGGATTGTTGTCTACTTCCAAGGGTCTGGTTACTTGCAGACTGCATCAGGTTTTCCTTTAAGATTTTCCTTTATTTTGCTGCATTCGTTTTACACTGTCCTTGTACAAGCTTTCCAGGGCATGCTGCAGAGAAGAATGCCCACAGTATAATGCTATGATCACCATGCTTCATTGGTGGTGGTTTTGCTTAGGCTAAAGATGGCATTTAGTCTGCTGGCCCAAAATTTCAATTTTGGACTTACCAGACCAAGGAACCTTTTTCCATTGGACTTCTGAATATCCCATGTGTTGTTTGTTTATTATAAATATTGGCTTTCATTTTGGCACTCTCCCATAAAGTTGTGATGGATAAAGCAAATCTCATACTGTTTCCATTTCCTAATGACTGATTTACCTGGAGTTACTTGGAGTGTATTTTGTCTTTATGGTGTAGATTAAACCACCATACTGACACCACCAGAAGCTGGACCTTTTACATGAAGTGCATTTATACTACAACTAATTATACTAGTCATACTAAAGGGGGTGGATATGTACAATATGTATCAATTAGGTTATGTTTTACAATATATTTGTAATTTGATCCACCTTACTTTTTCACTTTGATGTTGAGTCTTTTCTATTGATCAACCAAAGTACTGCAAAGCAAGAATAAACCATATTGAATTTTAAGATTAGAAAAACAAGTTAATGTTTGAGTATTTATTGTAGACAAAGAAAAGAAAAAATGCATGTCTTGTGTAAATCAGCTTATCATGCAAACTCAACTATTTTATCATTGTTCAGTAATTTGATACTATAATGTAAATGCTCTGGAACTCTAATACCAGTCTAGTCTGAAGGGATGCTCCATCTTTTTCTTTAAAGCAGGTGCAACATGTGTTATGAAGGCTGAGTAGGCATATTTTGACTGCTGTATGCTTAGGCAATCAGAAGCTTGCTATGTCTCTCAAAGAGGCATTTGAAAGGGAAGAGAGTAGAAGGCTGTGAAGATCATCATATTTGGATACTAATACTGTGTACATGAACAGGGGTAAAGCGATAACTTCTAAGCCTTATTTTCTGTAATCTGCCTTTTTTTTTGTCTGTTAGGACATCATGCCACTATGAACCAACAGCACATGATTCCTCCAGCCAACTTCCAGATGAGGCGACTTCCTACTGATGACATCCAGGATGATTTTGACTGGGATTCCATTGTGTAAACTCCTCCTAGTGAATTTATGGAGACAGAAGCAGATAATTTGCTAGGCCGTGCTGTTCGCATGCTGTAAAGTGGGAGACAATCCAGACGAGAAACTTCGGAAGAACAGGTGTTGTTTCGATGAGAACCTTCGGAGTCCTAATCCTTTAAAAAAAAAAAAAAAAGTAAATGAAAAGGTTACATTGAAGACAATCAAAATATTTAGTAGGACAAATTTAAATTATCACTTTGCACTTGTCAAAAGACAAGTAGTTTATGTTTTGTCTGATTTCACCCCATTCTTCCTACTGCAGAGCTCTTTACAACTTCTTATTACTGTTGTGTAATTTGGACATCATCTTGCAGCTTTCTTGTGTTGACTGAAAAGGGCCTCAGGTGCTGCTTGGACATGGCTGCTTCCCTTACATCCGCGTAGGCTCAACCACCCCCACCCCCTATTTCCCCTCACTTAACCTTTGAGAACTATGTGTTTGCTCCTGCCGATGAAGAAGATAAGTTCAAGGAGCTGTGAGGGGAGCTTTGTCTTTTGTCTCTCACTCTCTGTCATCTTTTGCCTTGTCCAGAGCAGTGAAGAGAATGCCACATAGGCAAGAGACTTGCCAGTACAGCTCATAATAGTACTTTTCATTTGCTGCTTGAAAAGATGGCTATTGTATGCAGAGTGGTGTGAGTCTCTTTCAGAGGTATCAGTGATTTGTTTGTTTGAGTGTGTTGTCTGTTTGTGTCTGTATGTCTGTTTTGTCTGTAATGGCCTTTATGTTGAGTGACCATGGCGCAGCACACTGCGGACTCCCAGCAATAACTATTGTTAAAGAATTGATATCTGGACTGGCAAGCTGACCTCGTTCCATTAAGCTGTGTGAAGAGACAATCTAAAACCTACAAAGGATGTTTATTTGTTGTGAGCTCAGGAGTGTGCAAGTTGATGGACTGTATGTTTCTCTGCTGGTTGTTTTTCCTTATTTGCCTTGAAGTCAGCCTCTAGGATGTGGCTGTCTGTTATTTCTTTTTGAGACCAGCCTCGTCTTACTTTACATCTATTAAATGGGCATGATTGCCAGAGCAGTTTCACCTCCTGGTAGGAGCAATTAATATCTGTGGTGCCTGCCGAGTATGACAATGTTAAAGATGTGTGTAATGTCTCTATCAGCGAGACCCTAGGCATTACAGGATGTAGCTCCATCTCCTTCCCTTCCAATATTCAAGCCCACTATGTCTTTGGTGTACGCAGTGTTACTTTTAGTTAGTTGTCTCAATGAGAAGTGCAAGCTAGCCAAAATAAGTAATGACAGATGTCATCTTCTGTTATGCACACAGACCGAGATGGCAGAGATTTTTGGCAGTTTTTCTTAGGGTGTAATTTTAATAGGCTTCCTGGGTTGGCTTTCCTTCAACTTCATACTATGTCAAGGGCTTTTGTTTTGCTTTACCTGTCTGCTGAGCTTTTAAATACTTCCTCCTTCATAGCCTGCTTTGGAGAGCACATTATAGGAAACTGACCCATTAGTCACAGGGCAGGAAAAGAGGGTTCTGAGAGTATGGACTTGTTTTTGTTGAGATGTCATGGCAAACTGTGTCCTCTGCTTGGCTAGCTCTTTGTTTTCCCAAAGTCAAGAAGGAGGTGCTTTGTGTACACTGATGACATTGTTACCCTCTTGCCTGTACCATCCTGCATTTTAACTGAAGCAGTGAGATATTTACCACCATTCCCAAAAACATGCTGAGGATGAGCCCTGCTTGCTGCTGATGTTTGATTTTAGTCTGCTTGTTTGTCTTCACATTCTGCCAATTACTAGATGTGTCATTGTGTTGCAAAAGCGGTATTTTGGTGATGTACTTTCTTGCTTATCATGAAATACATTAGAACATGACCGACTGATTGAGCAACTTCCCTCCTGCCTAAATGTTGCAGGTTTGCATGTGGAGCCTATGTTTGCAAAGTGGTAACAAAAGTCAAGGAGCAAAAGTAGTAAAGAGCATCTCTGTCTGGCAGCATTATACCAGTGTGTTAGCAAGAAAGGCATTGTGTGCACTGACAGGAAGGAGAGGTCAGCGTGAATCTCCATTTTTGTGTATCTTTAGCCCTTGTCTGGAAAGATGTCTTGGATGTTTCAGTAATAATGACATGTTGAAAGTGGTGGCCATTCTCTAGAGCATGTCTCTATCTGACAGAAAATTTCTTAGAAATTGAAAGGGTATCAGGGTGTAGGGAAAACCAGGATTCAAGGGTGGCAGCCAGCTTGCACATTGGCATTTTCAATCCCATACCCACTTGCTTGCTGCCCCAGACTGTTCAGTCCTGCCTTTGTGTCCACAGGTGCTTCCAGCTCCTTTCAAAAAATACGCTGCACACATTAGCATAATAATGAAAACTGTGCCTTCTGGCCTTGGGGGTGCGTGGCATTTTGCACATTTTTTTTTCTCAAACATACATAAGGAGTATGTGAGGGGTTGGACTGCCGACCCTTTACAAAGCAGTCAATAGAGGAAGGACATAAAAGAAAAAAAATCTGTTGCTGCCACAGATGAAGTGAGAGAGTGGCATGTTACACTACGGGATAAATGGGGAGCAAGTCCGCTGGCGAGGCCTCTCTATTCAGTGTCGCGTTGTTAGTGTGCATTATTGTAAATACTTGTCTCTTTTTTGTCTTCTCTTTCCTCTGGGTGGGGAGGGTATATCCATGATGGGAAACGGTTTACAGGCTGTTGAAAGAATACAGAGTATTTTGTTATTGTTCCTTCAGAGGGTGATTTGTACATATCTATATTGTATATATGTGATGAAAATGCTTTTTGTGTGACACTACCTTCTACCTGTACTACAGTTTTACAGTCAGTGTTTTAATGTTTATAAATTTTTAGTTTTTTGTTTTATTTTTGTTATTGCACGGTTTTATTACTTTTGCTCTTCAATGAAATGACACGGTTATTACTCTTTGTATCAGTTTAGTGCTGTAAAATAACTTTTAAAGTGTCATTAAGATTGTTGCTGCCAGATCTGATATGCATGAATGGCACTTACAAGGAAAAAAGCAAATAAATAAAATATGTTAACTTCACTGTCTACCATGTGCCATTACTCATCCATAAATATTATGTCCTTCAGGTCAGCTTCTCTGTTCCTTTTGATGAACATGTCATGAAAACCTAGCTGGTGTAACTTTGTGAGAACTTCATTCATTCTTTCTTCTGTCAGATAAGTTAACTGTGTAGGGCAGTAATTGCCAAAGTGCATGGGTTTCCCTGGGGTACATTAATAGACAAGGAGGTGGGCACTGGACGCTTTCCCTTCTAGAGTACATTGATTTCTTGTTTGATTGTTCAGGTTAGAGCCTGGAGTGTAGCACTTTCTTTACTTTATATTTGATGTTTTACTGTTCTTATCACCTTCAAGCCTATTCTCTTTAGTCACATTTCTTTGTATTTTTTTACCAAACTTTGTGGAAGCGCAGATGATGTAGAATCAGCTAAATTGTTAAAGATAGGCTTGGACAACATACAGGCTTAAGCAGATTTGTGGCAGATTAAATTTAATGTAAGTATATGTAAAGTATTTAATTAAGAAAGCGTTACTGTTAGATTTAAATACACAGTGGAAGGTTTGAAACTTAAATATTCTCCCTATGAGAAGGACTTGGGAGTCATAGTGGACACATTGCTGTCTACATTCAGGCAGCGCACAGACGTGATTGAGAAGGCTGATAGTATGCTAGGTTATATACAGTGCATCCGGAAACTATTCACAGCGCATCACTTTTTCCATATTTTGTTATGTTACAGCCTTATTCCAAAATGGATTACATTCATTTTTTTCCTCAGAATTCTACACACAACACCCCATAATGACAATGTGAAAAAAGTTTACTTGAGGTTTTGGCAAATTAATTCAAAATAAAAAAACTGAGAAATCACATGCACATAAGTATTCACAGCCTTTGCTCTTTACTTTGTTGATGCACCTTTGGCAGCAATTACAGCCTCAAGTCTTTTTGAATATGATGCCACAAGCTTGGCACACCTATCCTTGGCCAGTTTCGCCCATTCCTCTTTGCAGCACCTCTCAAGCTCCATCAGGTTGGATGGGAAGCGTCAGGGCACAGCCTTTTTAAGATCTCTCCAGAGATGTTCAATCGGATTCAAGTCTGGGCTCTTGCTGGGGCACTCAAGGACATTCACTGAGTTGTCCTGAAGCCACTCCTTTGATATCTTGGCTGTGTGCTTAGGGTCGTTGTCCTGCTGAAAGATGTACCGTCGCCCCAGTCTGAGGTCAAGAGCGCTCTGGAGCAGGTTTTAATCCAGGATGTCTCTGTACATTGCTGCAGTCATCTTTCCCTTTATCCTGACTAGTCTCCCAGTTCCTGCCGCTGAAAAACATCCCCACAGCATGATGCTGCCACCACCATGCTTCACTGTAGGGATGGTATTGGCCTGGTGATGAGCGTTGCCTGTTTTCCTCCAAACGTGATGCCTGGCATTCACACCAGAGATCAATTTGGTTTGGTTCAATCTTTGTCTCATCAGACCAGAGAATTTTGTTTCTCATGGTCTGAGAGTCCTTCAGGTGCCTTTTGGCAAATTTCAGTTGGGCTGCCATGTGCCTTTTACTAAGGAGTGGCTTCCGTCTGGCCACTGTACCATGCAGGCCTGATTGGTGGATTGGTGCATAGATGGTTGTCCTTCTGGAATGTTCTCCTCTCTCCACAGAGGACCTCTGGAGCTCCCTGACTAAGGCCCTTCTCCCCGATCGCTCAGTTTAGATGGCCGGCCAGCTCTAGGAAGAGTCCTGGTGGTTTCGAACTTCTTCCACTTACGGATGATGGAGGCCACTGTGCTCATTGGGACCTTCAAAACAGCAGAAATTTTTCTGTAACCTTCCCCAGATTTGTGCCTCGAGACAATCCTGTCTCGGAGGTCTACAGACAATTCCTTTGACCTCATGCTTGGTTTGTGCTCTGACATGAACTGTCAACTGTGGGACCTTATATAGACAGGTGTGTGCCTTTCCAAATCATGTCCAATCAACTGAATTTACCACAGGTGGACTCCAATTAAGCTGCAGAAACATCTCAAGGATGATCAGGGGAAACAGGATGCACCTGAGCTCAATTTTGAGCTTCATGGCAAAGGCTGTGAATACTTATGTACATGTGCTTTCTCAATTTTTTTATTTTTAATAAATTTGCAAAAATCTCACACTTTTTTCACGTTGTCATTATGGGGTGTTGTGTGTGGAATTCTGAGGAAAAAAATGAATTTAATCCATTTTGGAATAAGGCTGTAACATAACAAAATGTGGAAAAAGTGATGCGCTGTGAATACTTTCCGGATGCACTGTATCACACTTTGTGGACTACAAGTAAATGGGGGTTATACTCAAGTTCTATAACACACTACTGAGGTCTCATCTGGAGTACTGTGGGCAGTTTTGGTCTCCATATTGCAAAAAATTACATGGCATATGTAATCTAATCTAAATTTAATGTCATACAGGGGTCAGCAACGTCGATCCTGTAGGGTTGCAGTGGCTGTAGGTTTTTGCTCTCATCAATTTCTTAATGAGAAGTCAGTTATTTCTGAGGAAGCTTCGTTTCCATTGTCTTGCTTGTAAAGGTTACCCACTAACGAATGCTCATTTTAGTCTTAAACAACTGCATTTGCTGTTATTAGTTATTCCTTATTAACAATAAGATGACAAAGGAACCAGCTGTTTTATTACACATATGTGTGTATTCATCATGGACTACCTGATTTAATAAAATATTTGGGGGGAAAACAGGAGAGGGGGGAAAAAAGTAAAGGGCTGCAAATTATTTGGAAGATGTCTTTGGAAAAGAAAAGCTGTACAATGTAAGAATGACCTATCATGGCAGAATTAAAACACTAATAAGTCTTATTGGCAAGGGCTGCTAATTAAGCAACTGTTGGAACAAAAAACCTGCAGCCACTGCAACCCTCCAGGATCGATGTTGCTAACCATGTATTACGCTAAGTTTAGATTAGATCAGATAAACTTTATTAATCTCATTGGGAAATTCAAATGCATAAAGTAGATGAAACATAAAAATAAGGATACAAACTTGCAATACAAATAATACAGCTAATCAATCAATTGAAATTGCACAGAAATTTCAAAATGAACTTAGAGTATGGCTTGAGGAAGCTTTGAATTGTCTGATAGCAGTGGGCAGAAAAACCCACAGAGGTGGTGCTTAGGAGGCTGTGGTGGAATGAACCTGTGGCTAAAAGTGCTCCAACAGAGTGTCTCCAGGAGGGGATGGAGAGGATTTTTCATGATGGCATCCAGTTTTGCCATCGTCCTCTTTTCCACACAAGCTTCCAGTTTGTCCAGGGTTAGCCCTGTGATGGAACAGACTTTCCTGATAAGTTGTTCAGGCATTGTGCTTTTGAGCTCAGGTTTATTCCCCAGGAGTTTGCAGCATAAAGCAACTCACTGGTTACTATGGACTAATAGAACATTTCCAGCACCATGCTCCACGCATCCAAAGTCCTGAGTGACCTTAGAAAGTACAGTGTGCTCTGGCACCTCTTGTGTATCACTACTGTGTAGTCAGACCAGTCTAGTTTGTTGTTCATGCAAACCCCCAGATACTTGTAGCTCTACACCACTTCCATGTCTCTCCCTGAATGTTGACTGCCTTCAGAGGCTTCTTGGCACATCGGAAGTCCACTACCAGCATATTTGTCTTGCTGATGTTGAGTTGCAGTTCGTTGTCCCTGCTCTAGAAGACAAGTACTCCATGAATTTCCTTTACTCTGACTCATCTCCATTATTAATGCAGCCAATGATGGACGAGTCATCAGAAAATTGTGTTGGAAGTCTGTTGTGTACAGGCTAAACCAGATGAGAGACAGGACAGTTTGCAGAGGTGCTACAGGATTACACACCTCAATTTCCGACACAGCCCCTCAGCCTCACAAACTGCTGTCTGTTGGTCAGGTAGTCCATGATCCCGAAGACTCTGGAAGCATCAAAATTCAAAGCCTTAAGCTTTTTCCCCATTCAATGAGGCAGAATGGTTTATAAAACACTTGAAATTAATATCTCTATCTCTAATAATTATCCTGACTGTAGTACCAACTTTGTCCCAGTGGGAGAGGCTGCTGCAGCATGAGTCAACCATTTTAAAGAACTGGTTCCGTTCATTAGCTCTGCTCTTCTTCCCTTCCTCTAAATGTTTAACAGCCTACTTGTAGCCATTGATAGTCCTCCTCCTGTTCCACACTTCCTTTATGTTGTTTTATTGTAACTTGTGCTCATGGCTGTGTCTGTAGTGGGCTTTCCCCTCATGGAACTTCTTCTTTATTTTTGACTGCACCTTCATGATTTCATCATTACCTGTAAGACCTAAAGGCTATCTTCTTCAGTCGTAGTAGGGCTTTCAGTTCTTTTGTGATCCATGGCTTGTTGTGGGGACTATGTTACCCACACAAAACTTGATGTAGTCTGTGATACAGTGGCTCAGTTTCTCAGTGTCCTTACCCTGTGACTCACAAAGAATATCCCAGTCAGTGTTTTCAATGGCATCCTTCAGAGCCTCCTCAGCCTTTGTTGTCCATTCCTGCCCGATGCTGGTAGTGTCTGGCATCTTCTGGACAAAGCAACAGAGATATATGCCTCTTTAACGTTGGCATATAACAAATCTAGGGTCCTGTTTTCTCTTGTGCGCTCCGCAAAGTGGTAAAAATTGGTGAGGCTGGAGGAAAGTGAAGCATGGTTAAAGTCCCCAGAAACTGATGAAAGCATTGAGATGTTCAGCAGAGAGTTTGCTTATTACAGAGTATGTTGTGTCTGTTGCAATTGCCATGTCTGCTGAGTGGTGGATGTAAACGGCCACCACAATTGAATGTAAAAACTCTCTCAGAATATAGTAAGATTTTAAGCTGACTGTGAGCAGCTCAATATTCGGGTTGCAGACCTGTGCTTTAATTTTAACATGTCAGAAGTTTAGTTACCTTCCATTCACAAAATCCTTAAATCTGCCGCATGATTTAAATCTATCTAGTGCACCTTTGGAGTCCATTGTTTCATCCATAAGCCACGTCTCAGTGAAGCACATGAGACTGCTGAGTTTGTCTGTCCTTTGACTTCTGATTAGTGTTCATGGCTCATCCATTTTATTCACCAGCGATCTTACATTTCCCATGATACTTGAAAGCTGGTAAGGTCTGTACCTTCTTCTCTTGTTGTAGAGTCGGCCTCCTGCTCTCAATCCACACATGGATTGTCTCGGGATGCTTCTCTGTTGGCATGAGACAGGACTCATGATAGCGTTCACATTTTCCAGATGTCTCAAACAGTCAGGACAAGGATTCATCCAAAAAAATTACTTTGCACCAGTCTTCTGCTGTCCAATCCTTGTGCTTCCTGCAGAATTTCAGTCTGTCTGTGATGTTTTTATTGGAAGGAAGTGTCTTCTTTGCTACCCTTCTTGACACAAGGTCGTTGTCAACAAGTCTTCGCCTCCCTGTGTGTGCAGATGAACTCACACCCACCTGCTGCCTATACTGAGCAAGCTCTGCACTGGTGGCAACACAATTCTGTAGCGGACTCCTCAGGTGGAGATGGTCCTAGCACTGGCCGGACACTTTTAGCTGATCATTTTGTGCCAGGCCCAAAATAAGTGAAAGTGGATTTTTGTGATAAAATTAACTTTTTATGGTAATAAAGCCTTTAGCAATGAATTAACATGCATCTGATCACATTGTACAATAATACAAAAACAAAGTGCATTGCCACCACAAAAGCTGACGCTGTAAATTTGCAAAACATAACATTTGTGTCACTGTCAAAACTTTTGGCCATTACTGTAGTTCCAGGAGTGAACCTTTTCCTACGAACAGATTCCTTTAACCTTATCAGCACTTCTCAATAGCATTGTTGGTTGACTGTTTGTGTCTGTTCAGTGAATTTGTGGTGATCTGGCCCCTTGTGCTTTTAATAAAAAAAAATAAAAAAAAAAAGTGATTTTTACTCACACAGCCGATACTATACAGCCATTCTGGGAATTAGATTGTCACAACTCGTACAAGTAAGAATTTCACTGTACTCTGCACATGTAATTACAATTATTACTGAATAATGAGGTTATTAAATGTAGTTCCTTGCTAAATAAGGAATTTGAAAAGCTGGCATCATTCTACCAAGTTTGTTATATTAAAATAAAATCCTTTTATTGGATTTTGAATAAATATGACATTAATCATTAATGTTTCGAGGCTTCCTGCAGCATCATTTTCCTCAGTCAGTCAGGCAGCACAGAATTCTAAATAAAACTGTATGGGTTAGGTTGGGAGGATACTGGCGACGTGTTTGTGTACTAACTAAGAGTATGTTGAAAACATTTGGAAAAATAAATAATTACTGAGACCACTGGGGGGGGCTTCAGCGAGAGCACTCTGTAGTCAAACAACAGTGGCACTTTGACAGTCTCTGGAGTGACCTAGGAAATTGTACCGCTTGCTTATTTCCTGCTCGTTGAGAGGATTTGTAACCTAAGAATGCTGGTGCAGTGGTGTGTGACACCCCAGGTAAGGACACTGTTATACAACTCCCAGCTTGGGGTGTCAGTAGATTCAGACTGAAAAAAAACTATTCAAAAACAGGATTCTGTTTTATTCCAGCAGTGTCCAAACTATTTTAAAAACAAATGTCTTGCAAAAATATTTACAAAGTCCAATGCAAAGATATTTGCATAAAGAAAAAACATGTGCAGGTGTTACTTATAATATTTACAGTGGTTTCGAAATCAAAGTGAAGAAAAGAATAAAACAAAGCAAAAAAAAAAAAAAAACTCTTCCACCTCCTTCGTCCAGCTGCAAAACGGATCACGCTGGACAGGCTGAAAATAAATAAAAAATGAAAAACTAAGCACCTACTATATACACAAAGATCGGTACGTATCTCCACTACTCAGTTAAACAAATCAGTAGCACAGATATACAGGTGTCGTCATAAAATTAGAATATCATGACAAAGTTGATTTATTTCAGTAATTCCATTCAAAAAGTGAAACTTGTATATTAGATTCATTCATTACACACAGACTGATGTATTTCAAATGTTTATTTCTTTTAAATTTGATGATTATAACTGACAACTAATGAAAGTCCCAAATTCAGTATCTCGGAAAATTAGAATATCAATTAAGACCAATGCAAAAAAAAGATTTTTAGAAATGTTGGCCAACTGAAAGGTATGAACATGAAAAGTATGAGCATGTACAGCACTCAATATTTAGTTGGGGCTCCTTTGGCCTGGATTACTGCAGCAATGCGGCGTGGCATGGAGTCGATCAGTCTGTGGCACTGCTCAGGTGTTATGAGAGCCCATGTTGCTCTGATAGTGGCCTTCAGCTCTTCTGAATTGTTGGGTCTGGCGTATTGCATCTTCCTCTTCACAATACCCCATAGATTTTCTATGGGGTTAAGGTCAGGCAAGTTTGCTGGCCAATCAAGAACAGGGATACCATGGTCTTTAAACCAGGTACTGGTAGTTTTGGCACTTTGTGCAGGTGCCAGGTGCTGTTGGAAAATGAAATCTTCATCTCCATAAAGTTCATCAGCAGCAGGAAGCATGAAATTCTCTAAAACTTCCTGGTAGATGGCTGCGTTGACCTTGGACCTCAGAAAACACAATGGACCAACACCAGCAGATGACATGGCACCCCAAACCATCACTGACTGTGGAAACTTTACACTGGACCTCAAGCAACATGGATTCTTCCTCCAGACTCTGGGACCTTGATTTCCAAAGGAAATGCAAAATTTACTTCCATCAGAGAACATAACTTTAGACCACTCGGCAGCAGTTTTGTCTTTAGCCCAGGCGAGACGTTTCTGACGCTGTCTCTTGGTCAAGAGTGGCTTGACACAAGGAATGCGACAGCTGAAACCCCTGTCTTACATACGTCTGTCTTTGGTGGTTTTTGAAGCACTGACTCCAGCTGCAGTCCACTCTTTGTGAATCTCCCCCACAGTTTTAAATGGGTTTTGTTTCACAATCCTCTCCCTATTGCTTGTACACTTTTTTCTACCACATCTTGTCCTTTCCTTCACCTCTCTATTAATGTGCTTGGACACAGAACTCTGTGAACAGCCAGCCTCTTTAGCAATGACCTTTTGTGTCTTGCCCTCCTTGTGCAAGGTGTCAATGGTCATCTTTTGGACAACTGTCCAGTCAGCATTCTTCCCCATGATTGTGTAGCCTACAGAACTCGACTGAGAGACCATTTAAAGGCTTTTGCAGGTGTTTTGAGTTAATTAGCTGATTAGAGTGTGGCACCAGGTGTCTTCAATATTGAACCTTTTCACAATATTTTAATTTTCCGAGATACTGAATTTGGGACTTTCATTAGTTGTCAGTTATAATCATCAAAATTAAAAGAAATAAACATTTGAAATACATCAGTCTGTGTGTAATGAATGAATCTAATATACAAGTTTCACTTTTTAAATGGAATTACTGAAATAAATCAACTTTGTCGTGATATTCTAATTTTATGACCGGCACCTGTAAATTAAAGCCTGAAGATCTGGTCAAAAGACGACCCCTGGTGTTCGGACCATGGTTTTATAACGCGAGCCCTATTGACAATCCAATCCACCTTTATTTTACCCACTTCCAATAAACATAATAAACTTCCAATAAACGTAGGGGACATGCGCCGTTTGTCAACAGTTGCTCCGGTGCAGTCCACCCTATTTAAATGCCCCCTGTTTTTGCGCGCGCACCCGTCTGTCTTGGTGACTTGTGGGCTTCCCGTTCAGCTTCTGTCAAGTGAGTACTGTTTATAACTTTCTCCCGCTTTCAATTCTGTGCTTTGTTACACGTGTGAATTCTCTTGGCAGGCTACCTTAAAACTGAGCTTTCTATCCTTCTGACTTTAAAATTGCACTTTCGCCACTGCAGCGGCCGTCAGAAACCGCGAGCGCGCTCGAAAACCGGCCTCAGACGCGTGACTCGGCGTCAACAACTTTAAGCCCCACGGCTCGTTCTCGGTTCACCTGTAGGCCCCCAGACAGCCCTTCCAGCATCCCCGTGCTCAAACCTCCGGCAAAACTTTGTTCCGCTGCCGTGTTAATCTGTAAAGGGGCCCTGAAACAGGCAAATGAAAACTTTTATTTCGTTAGCATTTTTTCCCCAAACGTCCGTGACAAATCCAAGCGGTTGCCTCTTTATTTTCATTATGTACAGCCACTGAACTTGGCTTATCACATGGTGACACTGTGGTCACTAATTGGTTTCATCCCGTGTCATTAGTATCCTTAAAAGGACTGCTGTGCCTGCTGTATTACATCTGTTTTACTTCTTTATATCGATTTGTTCTCTGCAATATTTGTTTATGCAAAACCTATAAACACTGGACCACAAATGAACCACAAGCACTTGATGTCTTTGGACTAACGACATGATCAGGAAACTGTATGAACATATAACAAAGTAGCTGGGAGAAGCTGGTGTGCACAAATACTCAAATCACCCTTCTTGGCATTCAACAAAAATGCCGGGAATGAGACTGCCAGCCTGCTTCTGGTTCTTGCTAATAGTTGAAATGATTTATTAGCAGCTAAAGTATGTAACTTGCATAGAATGCATTGGCTGTTATGTCTGTTTACTTACTGTAATTGGTGTAAGCACAACTACCGTAATCATCAGAAGTAGACTTGTGTGTTCTCACCACATGTGTAGCTTTGACTTAGTTTTTTTTTTTTATTGGCTTTTAATTTAATTTTTACACTCTGCTTTAAATTTTAAAATAGCCTCCACGCTCATCTGGGTCTTCCTTTTAATGCAGAAAAAGTCCATGTGCAGGGCTGCACTGTACTGCAGAAGCATTGCAAATTTTGGGTTGTGATTTTTATTTTCTCTCTTCATTGCACAAGAATATTGCAGTAAGGCTCATATTTATACAATAGTCTTTACACGTTTGTTTTCTTTGTGTGTGTGTGTGTGTATGTGTGTGTGTGTATCCATTATCTATGGGCCTTTGTGTGTTTCACGCAACCAGCTTGAACAGGCGGACTAAATTCTTCATTCCAATCTAGACACTCTAGACCTTTAATGATTTTGAACAAAGCTGGCTCCATAGGAAACTCCATTTCACTGAATAGTTCACCCCCCAGAAGCGATCATAAATGATCCCAAATAAAAGTTACATAAAATGAAAGGGAGATTTTGTTGGGAGTTTTGTTTAGTGTTTCTAAACATTTCCAGTTTGCCATCTTGTTTCATTGTGTGGTATTGCAACTGTTTTGGTGGAAGTTGTTTGAAATAAAGCATATTTTCAAAAGAAAAGTAGAGTATACTTAAGTATTTTTGACCAGTAGAAAAAGTCATGACATCGCTTATAAGGAGGTCTGGTGTCCAATCAAAACAGCGCAGACCTGATGGGGCGTGGACTTCACAAGACCTCTGAATTTCCCTTTGGGATTAATAAAGTTTTATCTGGCCTCAAGATGTTGGCTGCACATCCTTTAAGTCCTGTAAGTTGCAAGGTGGGGCTTCCACGGATCAGACTTGGTTTCCCAGCACCTCCCAGAGCTATTCAATTGGATTGAGATCTGGGGAATTTGGAGGCCAAGTCAACACCTTGAACTCTGTCATGTTCCTCAAAACCATTTCTGGACAATTTTTGTATCGTGGCAGGCTGTGTTATCCTGCTGAAGGGGGGCCACTGCCGTCAGGGAATACCATTGACATGCAGAGGTGTGCGGCGTCTGCAGCAGTCTTTGGGTAGGCTGTACATGTCAAGGTAACATTCAGACAAATCCCAGGACCCAAGGATTCCCAGCGGATCCTTGCCCAGGGCATCACACTGCCTTTGCCAACTTGTCCTCTTCCCATAATGCATCCTGCTGCCACCCCTTCCTCAGATAAATGATGCACAAGCACCCAGCTATCCATGTGATCTAAAAGAAAACATGATTCATCAGACCAGACCGCCTTCTGCCGCTCCATTGTCCAGTTCTGATGCTCACATGCTTATTATAGGCAGTTTTTGCAGTAGACAGAGGTCAGCATGGGCACTGTAAACAGTCTGCGGCTATGCTGACCCAATACGCAGCAAGCTGCAATGCACTGTGTGTTCTGCCTCCTTTCTCTCATGGCCAGCGTTACATTTTTCAGCAATTTGTGCTACGTACAGAAGGTCTTCTGTGGTGTCTGAGCAGACATGTATATCAGTGAGTCTTGGTTTGCAATGCTTTGTTACTGCTTAACCTTTACAGACTGGGAACATCCCACCAGACCTGCCATTTTGGAGATGCTCTGACCCAGTCATCTAGCCATCACAATTTGGCTCTAGTTAAAATTGCTCAGATTCTTATGCTTGCCCACTTTTCCTGCTTCCAACAAATCGCCTTCATGAACAGACTGTTCAGTTTCTGTATAACATACAGGACACTTTGACAAGTTGCAGTGTAATGAGACAATCAGAGTTATTCACTTCATCTGTCAGTGGTTTTAACGTGTTGAGTGAAGTTTCTAAATTACACTGAGCATTAATCTGCGTAGACTACAGTGTAGGCTTCCAAAATAAAACTTTGGTCCCATGCAAACACATCATTTCTATGACAGAACTGGCAGGAATCAGTTGGTGACTGTAATGTCACAAGATCTCGATTAAGGTGTTCCCAGATTGGCCAGGTACTTCTTATGGAGCAGAAATCAACTCAATATTTGAATCTGTTCTCTGAAATTATGAGGAAAGCCAGAGTGGAAACAGAAAATATTTGTGCTCTAAGTCACATATATTTGTGTAAAACAAAACCAATTCTAAAAACTCATGAAAGTCTTTAAAAATGCTGCCTCTAGTACTAGGGTATTGTACCGTGTTAGCCTAGCTATTAGTGAGAGGTCAAGCAAAATGTTGCTTAACTTCTCACAATGCTGCCTAGACACTAGTGGTGCAATGGATCACTGTTGATCCGTGATCCGAACCGATTCCTGTCCACGGTTCGGTACGCACGTGAAGATCCGAGAAAAAAAAGTTCCACTGTATTGTGCGCGTGTCTGTCGCGCACCCTCTCACCTTCTCTTGCGCTAACTCGGTAGCTCTCGCGCACTGCACTGCAGTTAAACTTCTCTCACGCACCATCTCTCTCGCGCATGAACTCATCCTCTCTGGCGCATTTTCGCTCGACTTTTGTCCGGTTTGCTGCTTTATACGCGTGGTCATGGCCAGCGGTAGCAGAGGAGCTCGGCAAACCGCCGGCATCATTTAAGTCTCATGTGTTGGAGCATTTTGGCTTCCCTGTTAAATATGTTGATGGGAAAAGGGTGGTGGATAAAAGCCCTGTGAGACTGGCAACACGTCGGGCATGGCCACTCATTTAAAACGACAACACCCTGATGTGACAGGACCCAAGACGATGGCTGCGCAACAACCAAACATATCCGCGGCATTTAAGCAGCCCTTTGCTGCCCAATCAGACCGGGCTAAAGCTATTACAAAAGCTATTGGGGTGTTTGTTGCTGCAGACATGAGGCCATGCATATTCCGTTGTGCAAAACAAGGGGTTTAAACATATGATACACGGGCTCGAGCCACGCTATGATATTCCGTCGCGCACTCACTTCAGTGACAATATCGTCCCAAGTATGTATGAGCAGGAAAAGTCAAACGTTATGGCTGAACTGTCCCATGCATCTTCTGTGGCCCTAACTACAGACGGGTGGACCTCCAGGGCAACAGAAGGCTATGTGACCGTGACCGCTCATTACACCACAGCGGAGTGGGAGATACGAAGCCCCGTACTGGCACTTCAGTGCCTATCGAGAGGGTGTTCTCAACAGTAGGGGACATATTACAGCAAAGAGATCTACACTTTCCCCAGAAAATGTAGACATCCTCATGTTTTTGAAAAAAAAAATGAAATTATGAGCTCAGGTCTGCTTTGCTTTCTTTCTTTTTTTTTTTTTGATGATGTGGACATAAGCTAGTTTTAATTTCTCTCTCCATGTTCAAAGTAAGAAGCAATGATGCCTTAAATTGCATTTAAAGTTGTTTTTTATTGTGTCCACATTAAAGGAAATAGTTATCATGGCCTGTATTGCACCTAATTTGTATTTATATAACTGAATGGAATGAGTCTTGAGTTGAATGTTTTTTAATGGGCAAAAAATACTTAACTAAATAAATGGAGAGTTAAATTTCTCTTTTTTTTTTTTTTTGCTGATCCGAAAATTGATCCGATCCGTGACTTAAAACCGTGATCCGATCCGAGCCGTGAGTTTTTTGATCCGTTGCACCACTACTAGACACACAATACTTTGTGTATGATGGTGCCATGTTGAATTGATTTTCATTTATGTCACATGTGAGGCAGGAGTCAAGTAACACAAAATGTTATTCATGGTACCTCCTCAATCTGGGACTAGAGGAAAAACAGCATTAGGCAAAAAGAAAAACAGGGTTACAAAGGAATGCAAAATAATTGATTGTATGTATCAGTTGACCTCCCTTTGCCACAAAGGCTAAAACCTTAAGTGGCCACATGGTGGCAGTAGCGCACCAGTGTCACTCGATTGCTGCTAAGAACTGGTTTACAGGCCCACATACAGTAAGTCCTATAGGACTTAAGTGCAGGGTTTTCAAATTCCGGTCCTGAAGGGCTGCAGGTTTTTATTCTTACCCTTTTCTTAATTAGTGACCTGTTTTTGCTGCTACTTAACTTCTTTTAAATTAATTTTAATTGACTTGTTTTTTAAGATTTGTTTCCCTAAATTTCTTCATCGTTCCTCTGATATGCTTCATTTCATTCCTTTAACGGCACCCAAACAGAAATGAAATGAGAAGTGAGTGAGCCAACAGAAGACCAGCTATGTTAGGGTCTCAAACTCCAACCAGTTTCACTCCAAACAGTTGCTTAATTAGGCACTGATTCTTGTTGTTAATTAAACCCATTCTTTAATTCCATGGCTTTTTGCGTCTCTCATTATACAATAGCATACATTTCTGAAATTGTTGATTTTCTCTTTTCTAAGAGTACACTGTTCAAATGATTTGTGGACCTGAGTAGATCAACATTCCTGAGACCTTCATCTTTCTTTATTTTCAGATATTGTATGATGGTCACAGTTTGCTGGTCATGTTTTGGATCATTTTGTATCTCACTGTTATTTGGAAATTAAGGATAAAGAAACAATTAAGGGGTCTGAGTCTTCAAGAGCAAGTCAATTAAAATCAATTCAAAAGAAGTTAATTAACAGCAAAAACAGGTCACTGATTAATAAAAGGGTTAGAATGAAAACCTGCAGCCACTGCGGCCCTTCAGGACCGGAGTTTGAGAACCATAACTTAGTGTGTATAGTCTTAAGAATGAGCTATCTGCTGAGATGCTTACAATGTGCATCAAAATGTAGACATTATATAGTGACATGCATGCATTAGAGACCAAGTTTTGTTATTTTCTTATATATAAACAGATCAGAATTCAGCCACTCTGCCGTTCAGCCGTTTCCAGGTTCAGTTCTGTGGACTCCTGCAGCTACAGATTGTTGTAGAGACCACACTCTTTAAAATGCTCTTTCTGTAATGGTACTTTACTGGATCGTGTGGTTTCTTATAGAATCATTGCTTGACAAAGCACCATTTCATTCTGTGCCGTGTTCTTTGAACTTTGAAAAGGTTCTTATACTGTATGTGGACAAAACAGAGATCTTTAATGTATAGCAGGGTCCTGACAGATGAATAAAGCCTGAACATGAGCTGTTATTGTAAGAAGCAAGGGTTCTTTTAAAATCAGGAGCCCAGTGGTCTTTCACAAATCTGTTCTCTATTTATGGAAACTACTGCAGGTCTAAATAAATGATGATTCTGTCTGGAACCTTCATGCAGATGGTTCCTTTGGAGCACAGGAATGTCATTGCTCCCAAGAACTACTTTAGCACTTTTGTTTGTTTCTTTATTCATTTATTTTTGTGCAGTTGTGCAATAAATTAATTGTTTTCTACATGATTGAAGTGCTTAAAAGTATAAGGTGAATGAACCAGTGCAGTGGATCCCAACTGTTACTTTAAAATAAATCCTTCAAGTACATGAGGAAATTGTTGGAAACATTTTAAGACCAGATTTGATCAAATATTAGAAAGTTTTTAGTCGCTCAAAGAACCATCAGTGTGTGGAATAAATTGCAAAGTAGTGTGATAGAGTAGAACTTGATGGACCTTCAAACCCTGACTTGACATTACTTTGGACAATCTAAGTGAATAGGATTGGGGAGCTTGTTGAGCTGAATGGTATGTTCTTGGCACAGTTTTTGTAATTGATCTGATAGTTTAATTAGCGACTCCTTCTGCTGCGTCTTTCTCCTCAGCTTCTTCTGCTTCCGCTTCTTCATCTGTTGTGCTGCTCCTCCTTCTATTCTATATTGAGAAATGAGTAGCAGTGTGAGGTTCATAAGGAATTTAGAAATATTCATATTTTTGTTACACTTCTTAATATTCTCATTTTCCTATCCACCTTTGTCTGTGATGCCATGATCATATGCTAATAATGACAGTTAAAAATGAACAAAGTAAACATCACGACAGTGACCAAAAAAAGACTAGCTAATTAAACCGTGAGAACAGTCTGAGGTAAACTGACTGACTCGTCATGAAGCTGGCTGGAACAAAAACCTGCAGCCACACGTGTTCAGGGACTGAGATTGGAAAACCATGCTATACTGTAGTATGACGAGATTTTGTCTCATACACTATATATGCACACATACTGTATACAGTAAACTTCTGACTTTATCCGACGTAAGATGTACTTAAATATATTTAATCTGTCGTTTTTCGGCAAACGAGTAAAACCTGAAAATCCAGAATAGTGTGGACTGGTGTGTGCTGCGCTGTGCTGTTCTGCACGTTTTCTTGTGAGTGTATTCCGGGTACACGGAGGTGTGCACGATTGCGTTTTTCTTTCTGACGCCATACGGTGATGCCCTACCGGAAAATTTCACGATTGTCTAGGTAACATAAGTAACATGATTGTTATAATTTGTTACTAACCCTCACCTATTCTGTTTCTGTTCTCGGTACTCAAATGTGGCAATTGGTGCCACGGCCCACCTGCCAAGTTGTTTGCCTGCCTGTGGTAAAGTCATCCCTGATGGAGGATCACAGGAATCATGGGAAAAAGGGGTCCTTTCATCGGATTGGCTGGCCGAGCAACGTTTCAGCCGTGGAATGGCCAAATGGGGAGGCAGCTTGATGGATGAGGTCTCCAGGACTCTAAAAATATCCAAATCTTATTATGTGATATCATCTACTGTTAAATTCTGCTCCGTACTTCTAAAATTTTTATTATTATGCTGTATTGAGGATTGTTCTGTTCTGTGTATTGTGTTGTATTGACCCCCTTCTTTTGACACCCACTGCACGCCCAACCTACCTGGAAAGGGGTCTCTCTTTGAACTGCCTTTCCCAAGGTTTCTTCCATTTTTCCCTACAAGGTTGTTTTTGGGGATTTTTTTCTTGTCTTCTCGGAGAGTCAAGGCTGGGGGGCTGTAAAGAGGCAGGGCCTGTTAAAGCCCATTGCGGCACTTCCTGTGTGATTTTGGGCTATACAAAAATAAACTGTATTGTATTGTATTGTATCCTTTCCTTGCAACAAAAAAGAATCGGTTTATCATTTATCATTTTTTTATTTTTACAGGTGGCTTCCATACAATAACTGAACGTGTGCTCCTCTTTGTTTCCATAGCACGGATAATCCACAACTCCAATTCATGACCCTCTCGCTGATGGGGTGTATAAGGTGAAGGGGGAGCATTGCCGGGTGCAGTAAAGCAGGAGGCAGACCCGCCCCCCAAACCACATCTTAAGGCGGGCGTTTACATTTCTGTGGACGTAGGGCTGCCAACGGTCCTCATTTTCCCGTACATGTCCTTTATTTTTACCGCGCCATGGACTGTCCGGGAGGAGTTAATACAATTTTGGCTCCTTTGAAAATTTCCATGTCCTATTATTGGTAAAAACTGAAAGCCGTACACCAATCATCATTTGTGGAAGCAGTCCGCACACTTTTTTTCCGCAGAATCTTCACTTCCATTCCATGTAAACAACGCAGATATTGACGAGAATAGTCACTGTCTGTCCAGCTTGGCTTTTTCACTTCATCTTTTGAATTCAGCATTAGCTTCGTTAATTATAAATGCTGTTCCTTTCCTTAATTATTTGTAATCCTAATTCACCGTAGCTAAGTGAATGTATTCAAAATCGAAATTACAATTTCACGTTTTCTATATGAAAACATATGTTCGATTCTTCTTTCAGCATCTTGGATAAACAAGAAATTTCCTGCTACACTTCGTCATATTTAGGTTTGAGTAAGTACTGCTTTGTAATATTTTAATGGAAAATATTATTACCACCCGTTGTTCCAAAATGGATTTATAATTGTAAAAGAATGAGTTTTAGTTAATAAAAAAACACACATTCTGTCATATAAATGCAATATCTTTTAGTTATCTAGCTGATCGAGTAATAAGTTACTTCTTCAAGTAATTTAATAATATTTTCATAATTCTTTAATTTACATAAATTCACGAATACCTATTATGCCGGAAAGAAAGTGCAAGTTCACAGACAACATGAACGGCAAATAGCCTCGTTTTGGGAAGGGAAGAACAGATTTAATTAAGGAGCTAATACTCACAAGATTCAATTTCAGTAGCATGCTATGTAAAGATTTCTATTCATATTTGAGAAAAATAGCTTCAGTGGAAAAATATAAAAGGATATAGATAAATGCAAATAAACTAAATTGAAAAGAATACAATTATTTTTATTTTACTAGAAATTATTTACCGTGTTTAATTTTTTTTTACAGATTTACGACAGTTAAGCTATCCAAATAAGAACGGAAAGAAATGAAGTCTGTTAATTTAAGAGGCTTGACATATCCAAAATATTAAATGGGTTATTAGTTTGCCAGTGACTGTGATTGTGGCCATCATATCATAATTATAGTGATAAACTGCAACTAAAGGTTTATATCATTTAAAAAAAACACAAGACAGCTGAAAGGTGTATTATAGCATCATGGAGTAAGGCGTCCTCAAAAGTCCTCATTTTTCGACCCAAATATCCTCCTATCCAGAGAAAGAGCTGGCAGCCCAATGTGGGCGGGCACTTGTCAACATGAATTTCTAGTATAAATCGAATTAATCCTTAATTAAGTCTTGGGTATGAGAACTATTTCAGAAGCTGAAAATGTCAAGAGAACTGAAATTAAATGAACCGCAGCGTTCCTGATTAGTCAAGCACCAAAGAGATGCTTGGCTCAGGGGCGGCCTTAGGTATGTGCAAACTGTGCACCTGCACAGGGCCACCAAATCCCAGGGGCCGCCACGCCAATATATATATTGAATATAAAACAGAAAGAGAAAATAACGACACGGCTGACAGCTGAAGCGAAGCTAGTGCAAGTGGGCGAGTCGTCTTACAAGTTAATGTTTCACCTAGTTTTAACAAAGTATTAGTGTTAGCGCAGTAGTCATAGTAAATATCTGGTCGGATAGAGGACACAAGACATTCGCATACCAATTCTAAGCAAAATGAAGAGGTTTTGAGTACACGAATCTGGTTATTCGAAACGAAAGAGAAAGGCGGCTCAGGAGGCTTTCATTGCGTCACAGGAAGGAGCAATCCTGAACTATATCATAAGTTAAACACTTGTGTTATGAGCACGAGGCGGCTATGCAGTGTCCACAACGGACGTGGCCATCCGCCGTGCATAAGATACTATATTGACATTGGCGGGCGAAGGAGGCACCGATTCTTTCTGTGCCCAGGGCCGCCACGAGCCTAGAGCTGCCCCTGCTTGGGCAACGAGAGGCCAGTGCTACTGAGAGCGAAGATCCGACACTCCACTAGACAAGCTAACATTAGCAGAACTGCCCTTTTACTCAGAAGCCAAACGATTGTAGAGGTATCCGAGTAACAGGCAAAATCCAGAAAGGCCTGTAAAGGTTTTGAACACGTGACGTAAGCTATGAATGTACTGTACTGTAGCCAGCACAGTGACAGACAGAGACACGCCCACACGAGAAGACGGGGTGAGCAGTTTGAGCCTTCAGATAGGCGGGCGCATTGTATGCTTGAGCCATTGAGCGCCTTCGTAAACCTCTCTGAAATTACGGGACGAAGTAATTAAATGATAAAACATTCGGAGACCTCGGTGTTGTTTTATTTCTGATCAAGTACTACACATGCTTATTTCTACTTAGATTTGCGGTTGTCCAGTTTCTTGGCATATCTTTCTAAATAATCTCAGGGTCACCTACAGAGGGGATAGGTGGGTAAGGAGAACAGGGGGAAGAATCTTCTTCGATCATGTTCACTACGACGCTCTCATCACCCGACATACAGTAGAATCATCTACTCAATTTATGACATGGCAGCATTTCGCCATCGTCTTCCACTGATGCTTTCAGTATAGTTGTTAGCTTTGGTAGCTTGACACTGACCTGGTGTGCCAACTGCTTGATTTGAACCACAGGAAATACTCCCAAAATAATAAAAAAAAAAACATCGACCAGCCAACTGATCTATATTTGAAAGCACAGCTGGGAACACCGGAGACAGCCCGCCCATCCCGATCATAAGTGGTCTTATGTGGCCCGTTACGATATTAACGTCGTATTTTCATTTATATCGCAGTTCTATAAGAAATATCGTTTAGCCTTTCTGTTTCGGGGTGTGCCTGTTTTAATCTTTCTCTTTCTTTTTTGTTGTCGTCTAATACATTTTTACCACATTTTCATTTTCTTATTCTACCTTTATTCGTAGCAGAGTTTCTAAATATCTTCAGTCACCTCTTTATTTTTAAATAAAGGCATTGTATTTATCCTTTTGTTGGTATAGGACTGTAAAACACCCCTCACACCTTCCACGTCATTTTCAGTTGGGTGGCATCAATGATAAGTTACTGCCCATCCAGTAAACCTCGTGATTCTCCAATGAAAACTGCGTCTGGCGGCATATCATCCAAGTTTCTTAGATTTACATGTATATCGTAATATTAAAACGACTTACAAAAGAAGTCAATATAATCAAGTAAACCTCCGTCTGGGGGCTGTTTTGAAATAAGTGTTACAGGGCAAGGTTTCAAAAAGGTGAAGATTTCAGCACAAAACCTAAGCAACTTACAGCTCCGTAGATTATAAAAATCCTTAGTAGTTAGAAATAAATTCGCCAAATTAGAAAGTCTTCAAACGCTTCTTGAGCACATTGAAGCAGTCAGAATTTCTAATGGAAGTGGCAGATGGGGTGGCGCAGTGGTAGCGCTGCTGCCTCGCAGTTAGGAGACCCGGGTCCTCCCGCGTGGAGTCTGCGTGGGTTTCCTCCCACAGTCCAAAGACATGCAGGTTAGGTACATTGGTGATCCTAAATTTTCCCTAGTGGGTGGTTGTGTGTGTGCCCTGCGGTGGGCTGGCGCCCTGCCCGGGGTTTGTTTCCTGCATGGGAAATCCCTGTGTTGGCTCCAGCAGACCCCGTGACCCTGTGTAGGATATAGCGGGTTGGATAATGGATGGATGGTGGCAGGTGGCTCCACCAGCTCGAAACTACACAGGAAAAGAGTTTGGATTGAAATGTGTTGCCACACAAAGGTGGCATTACCAGATGCATTTCATCAGCAGACAAGACTGGTCAAGAAGTAACATAGGACCTCATAAGTGTCTCCTTATATATACAGTAAGTGACAACTCTGTAGGCAAGCGTCAAGAATTTGAACTTAATATGTGCAGCTACAGGAAATCAATGTAGTGATCTGAAAAGAGGAGTGACATGTGCCCGCCTCAGATGTTCTTCTGCATATATATAATCTGCAGTGGCCTGGTGACCACAACTCATGACAACAGAGAGCTGCAGCAGTCCAGACGTGACAAGAACAAATCCTGGGCCAGGAGCTGCCCTGCATACTCTGGCAGGTAAGGTCTGATGGTGCAGATGTTGTTCAGACTGAATCTGTGAAACCAAGAGACCGTAGCAGCGCATGGACGTGAAGGACAGCTGGTCATCAATCACCACCCCAGGACTGGGAATAGACTTGGCGTGTGTCAGCAACAGTGACAGATATAACTCCACTTGTAAATTAACCTGTAATCACATCTTACATTTTGGGATCAATACTATTTAGTTTTTCCATCGTAACATCAGACCGTTAATGTCAGAGCACCACAGCATCTACGAGTATCTATTCCCTATGAGACATTTGTATGCAGTAAGTGAAACGTTAACATCGTTAAAGAGTACATTCACGGAGTTTTTTCATTAGCATTATTTTTTCATAAAGTCAAATATGTGAACCTGTCTTCGACAGCAAAAACCGGGAGTGTGCTCTCCTCGACTTTCTCGTATACTGAGAGAGACGAAAGGTCATCAAAACCACTTCCAGTTACGTAATATTGGTCAAATATCATATTTGTTTCTCATCATAACTAATTGATAATAAGGATACACAATCATTTATCTCTATTTATAATCAAATTTTATATTAAAATATTTTTGCACTTATGGAGGTCGAAAACGGTGGTGGAATTTTTTCATGATTACATATGCATTACGTAGATTATCTTCAAAGTAAAGAGTTATAGTTACCTAAAAACATAGAAAAGGTGTTAGTATTTGTTACAATAAATTGCTTTAAGTAAAACTGCATTTAGCTACATTTAATTATGATAATGATAGCAGAAATTTAAATAAATGGTAAAATGAAATATATTACCAGGAATACGACGGGGACGTAGCAGCTTATTGTTCCCATCACATCTTTTTATTTACATGGCATATTCAATGTTTACATTATTGTTAAACTGATGATGTATACATTAAAATAAAATTAATAAAAGTTGTTGAAAGAATATGCGTTATATTGAATGCAGTTTTTAATGTACACATTTATATTTCCATGATTCAAAAAATTCAATTGGTTGCTTAAATAAAATACTACTTCTGGTTGAGTTATTTTTCTCAAATTTCATATCTGTTTGCCTTTAATCGTTATAAATAAATGTATAAAATTTTAATCATCTCTCTGTAATTATAACCAGTTTACTTGAAAGTATTCAGTTAAAGTACCACTTCCGGTTGTGAGAAGTGGTCCCAAAAGTTGACAGGATTCCTTATTTTTGATTTAAAGCAGGTGTATAAAATCTCATTGTGCACGTTAAAGCGTTTTCAAGTTATCGTCTTTACACACAGACAGATGGACATAATTTCACAAATGGTATTTTCGGACTCAGGAAGGTCTAAATCGTCAAGATATATCAAAATCCGGAGGTTGAATTTTTTCACGATTCCTATCCTCTCTCTATGTATACGAGAAAGTAAAAATTGCCCCTCATCTGTTAATATCCTCCATGTACAGCAAAACCGTGTTGTTCCTTTGCAGATGGTATACAGGACTGCACATTGGAAGGTGGATAATATTTTTCATTAAAATAATTGAAAATATTTTATTCAACTGTAGCACTAGCTAGCTTTGGCAAAGTAACAAGAAGCTTTCTTTGCAATCAGTGTTAAGTTTTCAAAAAAAGTGTTTATTAGATTAGATTTGATTTGATAAACTTTACTAATCCCATGTTGGAAATTCAGAAGCACACAGCAGCGGAAACACGAAAAACAAGGAATCAGACTCACGGGACAAATCATAAAGCCAATAAATCAGTCGTTAAATAAAAAATTGTATGTTGTGGAGAACATTCAAAATGAATTTAAAGAGTACCTCAGGAGTAAGTATTGAATTGCCTAATGGCAGTGGGCAGGAAAGACCCCCAAAGACACTTCTTAGCCACCGTGGAGGAATGAGCCTGTGGCTAACAGTGCTCTGAGAAGTGCCTCATGGGGGGATTTTTGAAAATGGCATTCAGGTTTGTCACCAGCCTCTCTTCCACAACAGCTTCCAGTGTATCCAGTTTTTGCCCTGTGACGGCACTGGCTTTCCTAATAAGTTTGTTCAGGCATTGTACTTCTTTAGAGCTCAAGTTGCTTCCCCCGGAGACGGCAGTGTAGAACACCACATTGACTACTATGGGCTGGCGGAACATTTCCAGCAGCTTGATGCAGACATCAAAAGAGCGGAGTCTCCACAGAAAGTTCAGTCTTCTCAGGCCTTTCTTGTACAGAGCCACAGCGTTGTCAGACCTGCAGTCGGGTTTGCTGTTCATGTGAACCTCCAGGTCCTTGTAGCTCTGCACCACATCCACGTTCACATCCCATTCCCATGGATCATGACTGACCTCAGGCTCTTTGCTACGACGAAAGTCCACCCGCATCTCTCTTGTTTTGCTGATGTTGATGATTTGCAGGTTGTTCTCCCTGCACCACAAGATAAAGTCCACAATCTTCTTGTAATCTGACTCCTGTCCACGGATGAGTCATCTGAAAAGTTCTGTTAGGCACGTAAATCACGAAACGATACTTATGAGATTTATTTATTTTTGTTTAGAATGGAGTAAACTTCTCAAAATGGGGAAATTAACTTTCTGATGGGGGAATTTTGACTAGAACACTTAACAGCCCTGGATGGCAGTGGGGGACGCACATGCTGAACATGTCTCCTGGCTGTTGAGTTGGGTTTGTGGCCACCAGCAAGCCTCCAATGTGAATTATAGTCTTGGGTCAACTCCCAGAACCAGGGGACAGTATGGGAGATGGGTTGTCTCTGACCCTTGGTGAGCAGAGTGAGGCGAGGCTGGTGATGTGTATGTGGGGGCACAGGGACAAAGCAGCCTGGGGTATGTGGAGCTGCAGAAGCCCCGAGTGCCAGAGAAGAGCAGCTGATGATGGGTGGGGTGGGTCAGGCCACCAAAGTAACCAACGGTCCTCTCTAAAGGTCAGCAACCACCATCAATGCCCAAAGTGCAAAGTCCATTCCTTCATCTTTCACACCCCACTTTTGTTACAGTACCATCACATTGTCAGATCAGTTTAATTCAGGGCCACCCTCCATACACACACACGTATACTGCAGCCAGTTTAGATCTGTCTTTTGGCACATAAACAGCAGTCAGGAGGCTCATTTATAAAGTGATTTTTGATTGCAATTCAAGGATTTGAGCACACATGGAAATCGGCAGAAGAACTGGGGTTTATAACAATCAAATGAAGGGATACACAGTTTTGTTTATTGGCACTGGTAACCTACAGTTCGCTCACTCGCTATTTTTCCAGTCATAGTAAGAGATTTACACAAAAGCAATCATAAATACAAACAAACAAATAAAAAGGAAAGGTTAAAACTTAAATGCAAAACAGGAAACCAAAACAAGAAGAACAGTAAATGATTGATGCAAGTCGGCTTTAAAGCTGTGCAAAAAAGACTATCGAAAGGAAACAGTAGAAGGACCGTTTAATTCCATTAAAAAAAAAAAAAAACATATGCAATTCTAAAATGTGCTATTTTAATTTTGTTGTGGACTATAACAAAACACTCCCTTGTTTGTGTCTCAATACCTATATCTATAATTCACTAAGGCAAGACAACCATGGAAAGCACGCCGGAAGGGGCGTGGACTCATTGAGCCGCCGACAGGTAAGACGCCTATGGCGCACGCAGAAGGAGCCACGCCCACCAACTCCTGGCTCCTCCGAGCCACGTTGACTGTTCATAGAGGCATGTTTCTCGCGGAGGTGAATCGCCATATGCAGCGTGTTAAACGGTTTGCGAGGGGTATCCCATGGGATCCTCAAAACAATCCTTTACAACTGAGGTTAAAACACAATGAAGTAAGCAGTCTTTAAAAACCGAGTTTTCGGTTACGGTCACCATAGAAAACTGTTTTACTGTGTTGGTTCGTTCCGTGCATTGTTATAATGTTGCTTTTCTTGCTGATTTATTACATTACCGATTTTACAAATGTTAATTTTCTCCCTTTGCTTAAAAATCATTAAAAAACCGGCCTGATTATGCGGCGTATGGTACGCCGCGGGTTGGCTAGTTTCATATATTGCTTAACAAAAATGTCAAGGTACTGTGTTCTCCTTATGTAGTGACTGAAATTTTGAAGAGCAGAGAGCCAAAGCTGTAGTTAGCTAAATAAGTGAGAAGCCATCAGATAAACTAGAGAGAACTTTAATTGTCCCCTTACTTGGCCAATTCAAGGATTTTACCAACTGTATGTTAAGCGCAGAGGACATTTTCAGAGATCGGTTAAGACAGCGTTTCTCAACCTTTACGTATTTGCGACCTGAGTTTTCATAACAGTTTTAATTGCGCCCCCAACGGTTTTTGAAAGGAGCCCACTAATACCAATTTGTGCTTTTTAAATTAATGATATATCATAGATGCATATTTTATTATGACTTTTATGGCCATTTATCTAACTCTGTATTTATTTTTCCAGTATCAGAATGTAGTTTAACTTCATTTGTTTTGGTTTCAATAGATGTATTTTTCATATTTTTGATTCTTGTTTTCTTTTTTTCACATCTTCGCGCCCACCTTTTTGTTACTTCAAGAACCACTGGGTTAAGACATTTTGGCTCATGAGCCATTGTTGGCAACCAAGCAACTGTGTCGCACTGTGGAGAGCTCTGCTATTCCCAATCACTGTTTCAGTGGAGATGCACATTCTCTCCATTCATGGGTTCATTGCAACAGGGATTTTCCGAGACAACTTGCAAACAGGATGGAAAACAGGAAAAGTTGCCTGCTTGGCCATTTTAATCGCCTGCTTTGTTAACTCCATCACCAGCCGGGTGATATACACTACACAACCAAAAGTTTATGGCAATCTGATCATCTCATCTACATGAGGTACTCTCTTAAAAACAAAGATGTCAGAGTTGTTCTTCAGAGTAATGTCACAGTGGAACCATTTTTGGTTCCCAAAAGACCTGTCCACATGAACTTTCAAGATCAAGCTTGTATTTATTTAGATCCACAACAGGCTCCATCCAGAAAATAACCATGACATGATGGTAACAGATTTGTAAAATACCAAGAAGTCATGCTTTTATAAAACCTCTTGCTGCTTACAGTAACATAAGCCAGTTTTCTGAATCTGTTAAGTGTCCTTCTAGGTAGCCTGCCATACATTAAAGGTTTCAGGGTTTTTCAAAGCACAAAAACAACTTCTTATGCATAGAACACTTTCCAGAATCAAATGGTGTTTCATCGAGCGATAGTTTAATGAGGATTTACACAACCCAGAACAGAACCATAAAATGCCACTTTGAACCACTGGGCATCTCATTCCAAAGCCATGCCAGTTATAACAGCCTCCTCTCTTCTGTGATGGCTTTCCACAAGAATATGGTGTGTGTTTGTAGGAATTTGTGCCCATTCAAGTAAAAGATCAGATAGTAATGTTGGATGAGAAGATGGGCCACAGTCATGGTGGAGCAGAAGGAGCCCTTCTCTAAACTGTTGTCATAAAGCTGGAAACACTCACTTGTCTCGTATTTCTTTGTTTGCATTAAGAGTGTCCTTCACTTAAGCCAAGAGGCCTTGTCCAAACCCAGAAAAACAGCCCCAGACCATTACCCCTACTCCACTTCTCTATAGGCACTATGAAGTCCAGAAGGTAGTGTTCTCTTGGCCTCTGCCAAACCCCGATTCATCCATCGCACTGCCAGATAGTGAAGTGTGATGCATCACTCCATGCAGAGGTCACGTTCCAACTGCCCCAGGGTCCAACAGCGGTGTGCTTTACACCACTTCAGACCATGCTTGGCAGTGTGCATAGTGATCTTAGGCTTGTGTGCAGCTTCTCGCCCATGGATTCCCTTTTCATGAAGCTCCTGATGCACAATTCTTGGGTTGATGTTGCTTCCAGAGGAAGTATGGAACTCTGTTGTGAGTGAGGAGCAGAGGAAAGGTGATTTCAGCACTTGGCAGCCCCACTCTGTGAGATTGTGTGCTCTTTTCCTTTGCGGCTGAGCTCCTGATGCTTCTAGACATTTCTACTTCACAATAACAGCACCTACAGTACCAGAGCAGATCTAGCAGAAAAGAACTTTCATGTACAGACTAGTGGGAAAGGTGGCATCTCTTCTGTATGATCCATTCTACTGCCCGTACTTATCTATAGAGACAGAGACTGCATGGATATACTGTATGTTCTCGATTTCATACACCTGTTAACAACGAAACACCCAAACTCAGTCATCTGGAGGATTATCCACATACTTTGCCCACAGTGTGCATTTAGATATTCCAGTAAAATCAGGGCTCTGTGTGTGAAATGCCACATCTTCTTTGGCTTTTACCTCTTGTCATTAGAAACCATGTCTTATTTAGAGAATTTGTTTGGTATTGCAACAGATAATCCTTGGCACGGTCAATCCTGCACATTATATTACATTGTATCCTACCACATAAGGATATCTGAGGCCATAGTCTGATTGGAAAATGTATAATAATTCACATGCACATAATTTAAAGATTATAATCTTTGTATAATGATTAAAATTCATATGATTTGATATTTATTTATTAACTTTCCAAAACATATATGCACATAGATCTAGGATTATTCATAATGAAAGAATGGGCACATTCATAAACTTTCCAAGAGTGGGAAGGATTTAGGAACATTTATTGGTGTATTTTATTAATTGTCACCAGATATCTGCAGTAAATAATCGTATACGTTCTGATTTACGATCAATACATGGACCCTTTTATAAATAAGACCCTAGAAACACGCAACAGCGTGTATAATGATAACTAGGAGGTAATGGAAACACAAAGTAAACAAATAACAAAAATAGAAATAACAAATTTAAATAGATAAATAAAACAAGGCATTAAAAATAAACCATGCATTCTTAATGCTAACCCGGCAGATGATTTAAAATGCAAGTTATTCTACATTGGGGTCATCGGCATTGACCTCTTATGGCGGGTCTTCTTTACTAAAAGGGTATTCGTGTTTAGTATGAATTTAATTTGATTATCAGAATATCCTGCCCAATTCAAACCCTTAATGGTTGCACGTTACTAAGTAAGTATCCATTAAAGGGCAGGGTTTTTTATTTCAAGGCGACAATAATGAACGGCCGCGATCATTGAATTTATCAAGTATGTCTTTCTTAAAGTCATTATGTTCTACATAAACTACGGCTTGGTTTACCGTTTCAAATTTAACTTGAAAGAAGTCACATCAACTTTTAGATTTTGTATACCGTATACTCCTCTTTACGTGTCAGATGGCCGCACTTCTCAGCATGCGATTTAAATGACCGCCAAGTCGTGCGCTCGCGCTCCTGCTCGTGCTCGTGCCCATGCTCGTACTCGTTCTCATGCCCGTCTGTCCACCTTTTCATGCCTGAAATTGCCACCAAGCAGCAGTGCGGCAGTCTGGGCAAATCTCAAACATGGGCCACACACACCACCGCGATCAAATATTTAATTTAAAATGTCCATTTGATAGATTAAGTTAAAAAATGAAAAAAAAAACACGTTTCCATTAGTTCATCCATTAATTAAACTTACTTGTCCTGGGCAGGAACGGAAAGAAGCTGGCGCCTAACCCATCAGGCAGGAGCGGACTGGGTCTCTAAGCCGGCCCAGGCATCCTTCAACGAGTGAGGTAACGAGGTCGACCCACTCGGCCCATTATTCATTGTAATACGCGGCTCGCTATTGCTATCAGCCTATCAGTTTAGATATGAACTCTATCTAAACTGTTACCAAACTTAATCTGTACACTGTTGTTTAGAAACAACTTAAAGTTTGACGACATGTTTAGAAAATTTAATGAAAATAAAAATTTAATAACACGACTTACACGTTATTAGAGTACATGTCAATGTCATGTCCAAGTGCCATCCCATAGTTGGCAGCTGCTCATTTACAATGGAATACATTATAACCGAGGTTATAATGAAAACCTCACATGATTGAAATGTTCCATTAACTTAACGATAAAATATAAATGTTCCGTCCTAATATGAAAAATTCCTATCCTGTGCTTTATAACTTTATTTCATCATAAATAATTGCAGCTGAAAATAATTATCGCTCAAGCCGACGACCAGAGAATAATAAAATGCATAATACGTAATCTAAGCTAATTATTAGTACCGAAGGATTTAAATACTAGATCGGAGTTAAAATAAATTGCAATGATGTATATGCTAACCAAAATGTAGCGGTATCGAAACAGAAATCGGCAAAAGGCAGTTTTGATCAAATGTTTCGCTGCAATGTTGTGTGCTAACAACTAAAACAACTTGATGACGTAATACGGTATATTATATATAGGACTATATAGATCTCAGTACCGAAAAGATAATGTTTAGTAGTTTAGAAAATTAATTTTAATGTCAAACAGTAACCAGTACATACACTTTATCTCATGAAACGGCCGGCCCATGACCAGACCAGAGTCCGCGGCACACAGGGCATTGTCCAAATGCCCTAATGGCCAGACCGCCCCTGCTATAGGGGCAAGACAGGAACAATTTCTGGACAACGCGCCAGTCTATCGTAGGGTGAACATGCACACATCAGGAGCCAATTTAACACCCCCAGCTCACAAGCATTTGTTTCTAAACAACCCGAGAACGCCGCACTATCACGCCATGCATCCACTTTCCAACTTGTTTAAAAATAAGTGTTTATTTTACCATCCATTATCCAACCCGCTATATCCTAACTACTATACAGGGACACGGGGGGGTCTGCTGGGGCCAATCCCAGGGTCCTAGGCAGGAAGCAAACCCCGAGCAGGGCACCAGCCCACCACTGGGACAATTGAGAATCGCCAATGCACCTAATCCGCATGTCTTTGCGAGGAAACCTGAGCAAATCCACGCACACACAGGGAGAACATGCAAACTCCAGGCAGGGAGGACCCGGGAAGCGAAGCCGGGTCTATAGCTGCGAGGCAGCAGCGCTACCCATTGCGCCAGCGTGCCGCCATATAACTTACATCCAATCTTACTGAATATACTTTTTCATAATTTCAAAGTTTTAGACGTATTACTTAGGTTATATTATAACTATGTTGTAGTAACAATTTTATAATAGGTGATTCGGAGTATGATGTAAATAAACAGTGTATTATGTTTCATGGTTTATCTGACCAACCCTAAATGTCAAACACCGTCCATGCAGTGTTTAAAGTATGTCTTAATTCATCAGTCTCAAAGTGTTTGTTTTTATTTATTTTTTAAATTTTTGCCAAATTAATAACAGCCTTTTAGATCTCTTTTAGCCCACTTATCCGGCCCAGCTCCTACATTCTTGTTGTTCCTTTCGAAGAACTCAACAGTATGAAGTGATCCGTCAGTGGGTGATATTCAGTTGGACCGTTCTGAGTGAATAAGTAAACTGTAAATGTAAAAGTAATCACACTGAGGTGTATCGTGTTTTTTGTAACCTCGCATCCCAGGATTTTTTCATATAATGTAAATGAGTCTGGAGCTATTCAGTGCATTTGTAGCCGAGACGTCAGTGGATATTGGGGATCCAGATCTGTCAGAAACGTAGCCAAGCTGGAGTGTTCATTTAGCAAGCGCAGATGTGTTTTTGGACTGATCGCTGTCGCTGACGCTATTAATACCCTGGCCTTCCCTCTCCTGATCCCCCACCCCTCGCTGCCACCCAGCACGCTCTGCGCCGCACACTTGGCGCGCGCACTCAGCAGTCGGATGAGTCCGGCAGACGAATTGATCTCCTGAGCCCTGCTTGTCTCCCGGCGCGGACCCCAAGGTACGAAAACGCCTTTTCTTACTGCCTCGTAGCTGGGAGTAAAAACAGTTGTACCAGAGGGGTAATGCGATCCATTTGTGCACTTTTTGTTGTGGTTTTGTGGTTGCAATTCCAGAAACACTTATTCAAAAACGCAAGAATTTATTTGGCGTAACATAACAAGGCCAGTGATTACAGTGATTTATTTGGAGAGTTTGAGCACACAGATAAATGCCTCACGTGCGCATCGATCCTCCTCTTGTGTCAGATTTTAAACAAACAATCGTTACAGTAATAGGTGCCTTCCAATATTTAAGAAATATTTTAGTATTCTAGAACATTTGAGGCTCCTTTCCTTGACACAACGATAAAAACATAAGCTATACCGAGTCATCTCATACCGATAAGCCACCAAACGTTTCAAGTTGAGTTTATTTTGTTTAAATTATTTAACTGTCCATCACCTTTCTATAGTCTGCCCATCCCGTTTAGAATCATGCAGGACTGGCGCCCATAGGAACCTCACGTCACAGCACAACTTGGACAATCAAGTGTAGCTCTGCGGCTGAAGTCACACCTGTTGGTAAGAGTCAGCCGAAGTTTCAAAATGGGGCGACAACACCAAGCAAAGGTAGGATGACTCCACTACAGAATATAGAACATACTGAATCAATAAAGTGAAATAAACTTAATAACTCTTTAAATGATAAATACAAGATAACGGGGATCAGGATAGCGCACCCCCATCTAGTATTCAGCCTTGTAACCCAATAGGTGCCTGAGGCACCATCTTAGCAGTCCCAGTGCACAGTCTGATCATTCTAGCCACAAAGATCTAGAAAGCAAGCAAACAAATTTTATATATGAAGAGCATTTAAAAGCAACATTGTATTAACCAAAATGCTGGACATATAAAACGATTAAAGGCAAGGGAAAACGGCAACAAAGTTACAACCATACATCATTAGCACAGACACATTAAGACTTACAACAATTATAAAACGTACCTATAGATAGACTCGAAAGCTACTGAAAAAAACGGATGTGCTCTTGAGGCTAAATTTAAAACCCAGTAATAGAAGGAACAGCTCTGATGTTGAGGGGTGGGCTGTTCCACAGTCTCAGGGCAGCTACGTGAAGGAACACATGATGATGATCTAAATGTCCTTGTTTGGAGGCATTGCAAAGGCTTACCCAATGAAATCATTACAATATATAACATACTGTATATTTATTTGGTCCTTAGTAATCTTCACATGTGTTCCTTAATGTTGGTGAATGGCAGTGTATATCAGGACACTTCACCTTGGAGCATTGGACATTTTATTTGTAACAACCTTGTTTCATGTTTTATGTATTGCAATCATGGCATTGGGTAAGGCCAGGTCTTTGTCACTAGTATTATTTAATTGTACACTGGGATTGGTAATATGGGACCTCCTGCACCAATCGGTTTATAAGAACGTGACTACTAGATGGGTGGCGCCTTTCAGATTCTGATTATCCTGTATTTACCACTTATTATTAAGGAGATATTCTTGTTATTTGTTTTCTGTTGTGGTGTCATCCTGCCTTAGATTGATGGTATCCCCATAGGTTCAAACTCTTGGTAACTCATACTGACAAGTGTTAGTTCTATTAATTCTAAAGGAATATGAGATATATTTCATTGTTTTAGTTTACAGTTTACAATTGGTGCTATATATGTGTGTATCTATATATATACTATATATATATATATATATATATATATATATATATATATATATATATATATATATATATATATATATATATATATATATATATATATATATATATATATATATATATACACACACACAAATATATATCCATCCATTATTCAACCCGCTATATCCTAACTACAGAGTCACGGGGGGTCTGCTGGAGCCAATCCCAGCCAACACAGGGCGCGAGGCAGGAAACAAACCCCAGGCAGGGCACCAGCCCACCACAGGACGCACACACACACACACACCAAGCACACACTAGGGACAATTTAGGATCACCAATGCACCTAACCTGTGTATGTATACAGTATATATCACAGTACAAATGGGATATACACACAGCTTCATAAAAGGACAAGTGTCTTTGTGTCCATCCAGTTGCTATGTTATATGTGATTTAGTATGGGATTTGTAAAAGCAGTCTTAATGTTTGTGATGCACCATCTGTTGGAATGAAAAATTACAAAAATTTCACATATATGTCTCAGGAGCCCACAGCCTCCAATGTGAAGCTCCACGTAGGTGGAGTTGACTCCAATGGGCACCAATAGAGTCCAGCTGCAGATGCCTAAAGTTCTTCCGGGTTATGCTATGGTTAAGGTTAGGGTAATGGGAAGGTTATCTGGCTCAAATAATGACAACTGTCCACTAAATCAACCCAACCTACCTGGAGCTCCAGGGCGGAGGCCCCGGGAAAATTTGGTATGGAATTTGTAAAAGCAGTGCTAATGTTTGTGACGGACCATCTGTTGGAATGAAAATTGCAATGCACTTCATTTCTACATGCATTACAAAATTCCTGTAGATGGTGGACTGCAAACGTTAATGCTGAATACCCTGAAGTGTTGGTAAGTTATCTTTCAACCCATCTTAGATGGGTAACGCATCTTGCGTGTGTGTATATTATATACTAGCAGAATACCCGCGCTTCGCAGCGGAGAAGTAGTGTGTTAAAGAAGTTATGAAAAGAAAAGCAAACATTTTAAAAATAACGTAAGATGATTGTTAATGTAATTGTTTTGTCATTGATATGAGTGTTGTTGTCATATCTATCTATTTATATATATATATATATATATATATATAGCAAAATAGCTGCGATTGGCAGCGGAGAAGTAAAAAGAAAAGGAAACATTTTAATAATAACGTAACATGATTGACAATGTAATTGTTTTGTCATTGTCATGAGTGTTGCTGGCATATATATATATATATATATATATATATATATATATATACACACACAGACACATATATATACATATACATATATATACACATACTGTATATATACAACATATACATATCTACATATATACTGTATATACACATATATATACAAATCTACATATATATATCTACATATATATATATAGGTGGGACTCGATTAAAAAATTAATCCAATTAATTAGAGGCTGTGTAAGAATTAATCTTGATTAATCGTATGTAATCGACACGAAATTTGCCCCAAATCGCAAATGTTTTTTTTTATTTAAAACGGTTTTAGTGGGCTTACAGAATCAAATAATAGACATGGACATGAATATTGTAAACTGAAGCTGTTTTAATTTCTGAAAAAAAAGCTTTTAAACTGCATTTGAATTCAAAACAGAAACAAAAATATCATCCCTGGTTAAAATTGGGCAGACTTAAAAATAAAGTGGTAGTTTAAGTACTTTAAGTACATTTTCAGAATAGTATTGTCTTTAAATAATAATAACCAAAATTTCACCATAAAGTGCAGTTTTTCTTCTTAAAAAATAAGTCAGAAACATAAAAGGTAATTTGACCAGCTTACTCTTTAAACTCTGAGTAACATTAGCCAAAATTATTTTGTACATTAGGCTAAAACAGTGTGATCATTGAACATTTTGTAATTAGATGTATTTAGAATTACTAACGGTCACGGAAGTCCAATGATCCCCAGTAAGAGCCACAAAGTCCGCTTTCTGTAATGCATCTAATTTTGCTTGCTTTTCAGTGTGCACAAAACCATGCTTTTATCAAGGCTTCTCGGTAGTCGAAATGATCAGTCGAGGAACGCGCTTTATTCCGACTCTAACATTTTTGTAGCTGTGATGTGTGCATCAGTGTAATGGATGTACCAGGAAATCATGCATTGACAAAAGTTCCCGCTTGCTTGGAATTGAAAGTGTGATTAAATGCGTTATTTTTAACGCTGCTATGGAGTACATGCATCGAAGCTTCTCAACTGTGCTTGTGCTAAGAAAGGGAAAATTTTAAAAATAACGTAACATGATTCTGCTAACCTAATATTTTTTCATACGTCCCAAACCAAGGAGATGGGAAGGTAAAATGAATCGGTAGCGCTGCACATAGTCAGTACATCCCTCTCGAATCGAACCTCAATGTCGGCGTAGAGGCTAAGACTCTACAATTGCGCCACCGCTTGTCTATGCTAAAGTATGTATTGTAGATCGGGCTATAGATATACATTTATATATATACCCGTATCGCAGTGGAGAAGTAGAAGTTATGAAAAGAAAAGGGAACATTTTAAAAATAACGTAACATGATTGTCAATATACAGTAATTGTTTTGTGAGTGTTATTGAATGTTGCTGTCATCAAGGATTTGATTATCATTATTTCTTTCAATCAGGCTCGTATTTGTATGATGTGTTCGTTACATTCCGTGTTTGTCAATCGCTGTAAAGATAAGAGGTTTCATTCATCGATTAGTTCCTTACTGCATCAATAAACAGCTCGCCTTCCTTTTATCTGTGATGTGACAAACTGCATGCACGGGTTTTTTTTACGCTGTCTTCCTTTAGCGGACATTGACTTTTTCCACCGTGTGCTTTGTTTCCACAGTAGCTGCATTTATGAATATGCTTATCAGACGCTTCATATTTTTGCTGCCTTTTCAATTGTGTAATTCGGTTTTGTTCAGCCTTTTGGAACTGTTGCTTTTATCTGTGCACTGCATCAGTTCACGTGAGCCACTCGTGTACTTGCATCAAGGTTCCCAGCTGTGCTGGTGCCATCTCGCTATGTCCATAGCTTTATTTAATGTTACCTTAGTCCTGGCACTTAAAACTTTCTCTGGCAGTTTCGCTGAGTTTGTGTCAAACACCACCCTGACCATCTCATCTTCCTCTCCATAAGCACAGTCCTTCACCCGTGAATATTTACCCGTGGCAGTTTGCTATTGGATTGCCGCTGACGGATGGCCTTATATGGGCAGGCACTAAATTACAAACGCCAGCGCAGCCTGTCTATGAACTTAATTTAAAGTGTAGGTTTACATCGTGCTTTGTTTCCGTAGCAGAACTCGCTTCTTATTGTTTCGCTGCCTTCTCAATTATATAATGCATGTTTTCTTGAGCGCTTTTTTGAGGTCTTCCTGGTTTTCTATGTACTGCGTGATTACGTGGGAGGCGTGATGATGTCACACGAAACTCCGCCCCACGGCGTTGAAGCTCATCTCCATTACAGTAAATGGAGAAAAACTGCTTCCAGTTATGACCATTACGCGTAGAATTTCGATATAAAACCTGTCCAACTTTTGTAAGGAAGCTGTAAGGAATCAACCTGCCAAATTTCAGCCTTCCACCCACACGGGAAGTTGGAGAATTAGTGAGTGAGTGAGTGAGTGAGTGAGGGCTTTGCCTTTTATTAGTATAGATATACTAGCAAAATACCCGTGCTTCGCAGCGGAGAAGTAGTGTGTTAAAGAAGCAATGAAAAGAAAAGGAAACATTTTGAAAATAACGTAACATGATTGTCAATGTAATTGTTTTGTCACTGTTGTGAGTGATGAGTGTTGTTGTCATATATATATATATTTACACACACATAAACATATATATATACATATCTATACATATACACATACATATACATACACACATACATACATACACACACACACATATATATACACACAAATACATATATATATATACATACACACATATATAAACATATATATACATATACATACATATCTATATATACACACACAGCTATTTCAGATCAGTGCAATACGCTGTTTGTTAAAACGGATGACTCCCGCCTTACGCAAGTCTGCGTGGATATTATGAACTATCAGATTTGTTCAAGTTCTATTTAAATTTTAAATAGAAGGAATTTTTATTTAGTCGACAGAAATATCTTTGGTAGGAATGGTAAAAACAGACAGGAATATTATTCGTGAATAAATCAACTCAAACCTTAAAAAACTTATAATATTTTGCTCTCCATAAAAATATATCCTGTCTAAATTATACAAGTTAGAAATAAAGTAAACGTTAAAAGAACAAACATTCAAATTTCTTTACTCTTATGTAATTTTATATAAAAAATAAACTTAGATTTTAAATATCCCAAAAGATTTTGCTCTCCATAAAAATATATCCTGTCAAAATTATACAAATTCAAATATGAACATGCTGCATAACAAAACCTAGAAATATAAATAAAATGTGTTCCTTTCAGCAATAACAAATCAAATCATTCAGTTGTCTTTGCTCATATGTCATTTTAGAGCTGGTCGCCTGGCATCTTTTTTTGGCCACAGGTTCGTTTCTGTTTGCTGTGAGGTTCTGTGTTGTGGAGATTCTCAGGATGGATTGCAGGTGCTCATCAGTGAGGCGACTCCTGTGTGCTGTTTTGTTAGTCTTTATCACTGAGAAGAGCTTCTCACACAGATATGTGCTACCAAACATGCACAAGGTTCGAGCCGCATGTAGACGGACTTTTTTTGTTCATCAAAGTCACCAAAGCGCGCAAACTCAGTGCGCAGTGCGCTCAGTTTATCAGCAAAGTGCGATTTTGGGAACACCGTAGTGACGACTTGGTTTAACATTACTTGGCAACAGGGAAAGTGGGGCAAGGTGAACTGGTGCATTTGTGTCTCCCATAAAAGCAGCTTCACTTGAAATCACTTTGTGATTGTGCACGGGTTAAAACGTCCGCTGAAGTGTCAGATTCTTATTTAATTATGCTGTTTTCTGTATCTTCTGAATTGCATTCAGGTTACCCTGATGCAAGGCAGCTGAAGCGCTGCATTATGGGATCTGTAGTTTATTGTGTTACCAGCGCTTCATATACCCGGCTTTAATAACAATAATACAGTATATAAAATGATCTCAAGGGCGGATATAATTACACGGGCCGGATGTGCCCCGCGCCCTTGAGTTTGACACATATGGACTAAATAGAACTTGAAAAATATATTTTTTCAAATGTGATCGCAATTCAGATAGAGTTGACGCGCACTACAGCCTGCATGCCTCAATAAGTCATCCTCCCCTCGCTCTTACTTTTTTACCGTTCATCTAATGAATACACTGAGTATGGCTTTACCAAAACAATCATTGATGGCTAATAAAGTATCCATTATTCGAGTATGTAGATCGGGATATATATATACATATATATATACCCGTATCGCAGCGAGAAGTAGTGTGTTAAAAAGGTAGAAAAGAAAAGGGAACATTTTAAAAATAACGTAACATGACTGTCAATATACAGTATTTGTTTTGTGAGTGTTACTGAGTGTTGCTGTCATCAAGGATTTGATTATCATTATTTCTTTCAATCAGGTTCGTATTTGTAGGATGTGTTGTGTTCAAGTTACATTCCGCGTTTGTCAATCGCTGTAAAGATGACAGGTTTCATTCATCGATTCGCTTCTTACTGCATCAATAAACAGCTCGCCTTCTTCTTTATCTGAGACCTGACACACTGCATGCACGGTTTTTTTACACTGTCTTCCTTTAGCAGGACATTGACTTTTTCCAACGTGTGCTTTGTTTCCGCAGTAGCTGGATTTATGAATATGCTTATCAGACGCTTCATATTTTTTGCTGCCTTTTCAATTGTGTAATTCGGTTTTGTTCAGCTTTGGAACTGTTGCTTTTATCTGTGCACTGCGCCAGTTCACGGAGCCGCCGGTGTACATGCATCAAGGTTCCCAGCTGTGCTGGTGCCATGTCGTGCTATGTCCATGGCTGTATTTAATGTTACCTTAGTCCTGGCACTTAAAACTTTCTCTCGCAGTTTCGCTGAGTTTGTGTCAAACACCACCCTGACCATCTCATCTTCCTCTCCATAAGCACAGTCCTTCACCCGTGAATATTTAGTGGGAGTTTGCTATTGGATTGCCACTGACGGACGGCCTCATATGGGCAGGCACTAAATTACAAACGCCAGCGGCAGCCTGTCTATGAACTTAATTTAAAGTGTAGGTTTACATCGTGCTTTGTTTCCGAAGTAGCAGAACTCATGAATATGGTTGTATATGTCACTCGCTCGCTTCTTATTGTTTCGCTGCCTTCTCAATTATATAATGCATGTTTTCTTCAGCTTTTTGAGGTCTTCCTGGTTTTCTATGTACTGCGTGATTACGGGAGGCGTGATGATGTCACCCGAAACTCCGCCCCCACGGCGTTGAAGCTCATCTCCATTACAGTAAATGGAGAAAAACTGCTTCCAGTTATGACCATTACGCGTAGAATTTCGATATAAAACCTGCCCAACTTTTGTAAGGAAGCTGTAAGGAATGAACCTGCCAAATTTCAGCCTTCCACTCACACGAGAAGTTGGATCGCAGTTGAAAGTCAGAGGACGTTTCTTTTTTTGCTGAGTATATATGGGTAGGTAGGTATATATAAATAGACTTGTGCCCACAGGAACCAACCTCAGATGTAGTGCCAGTCCATCGTAGGACCCACTGATGTGCAGACTCACGCTAAGTCATTCCAGGTCAATTTAGATTTACCAAGCAGTTTATCTCCCACATCTTTAAGATGTATTACAAAAATCAGAGTAGATTGAAGAAAAGTACCCACTTGCTAAGAGAGTGTGCAGGCAGTGAACGGGCAGAACCCTGCTGGGCATTTAACCGTGACCACTAAAACTGTGAAGAAGGAGTGCTAACTGCTGAGCCAGCGTCCTTTTTATTTACAGTTCTTATGTTCTGTTTTTTATTTTTCCAGCCTAGGCTCATCACCTTTTTAAAAACCCCATGAAAAGGTCGATTTCTCAAACTGCTACCCGCTTAAACTCATGATGGGTGAACCTGATCAAATGACCTCACCCCTGCCCCCTTAAATGGCTGCCTCGACTCAATATTAACCCTTCAAATCAGCAAGTTTATCAGCGTTAACAAAGAGGCCTTGCTTCACATCTTAGCCATCAATCAATATACCATCCCTACATTGGATCATAAAGGTATGACCCAGTGTGTAACCTCTCAGATGGGTACTCAGCCTTTGGCCTGCATTGTCAGACGCTCGCCTCACCATAAATCTGATAACAAGTAAACCTGATTTAATAAATGGGCCTATAAAATGGTGAACCCGATCACACAGCACTAGGGTTCAATGTACTACAACTCATTTTTCAATGGAACTCAATGGCTCCTTCATACTAAGTTCAACCAGGAGACGGAAGCAGCAGATATTTTTTGACCAAACTCTGCCTAAACCCCTTGGCCACAATGTCTACCAAAGCCACAGTTCCTGTTTGGACAAAGAACATTGGAAGTTTTATTTCTTCTGTCAGTGAGTGATACAAATGTATAAATTACCACAACTAACTAAAAGGCAGTCTAGTCACAGGACATGCAAAATGGGGAGGGAAATACAGCACAGTCACTTCTTTTACTTTGCTTGTCACTGTTGTCCTCACGGCAGTAAGACTTCCTCCGACACTGGGCACAGTCTCTTGGCTGTAAATGATTTGCACCGTCCTCGGTCCAGTGAGCTTTTTTTTTATTACACTGGAGACAGGGAGTCATGCAAGCTTGGCACTCACTGTGCTGATTTTAAGAGAGCGGCGCTCTGTGTGACCGACGGCTACTTCAGTAAGACGTGTCAAATTATTTTTAGAAGCACAAGCTGTACAATCTAAACATATGCTGGCTATTTATTCCCTTTTGGTTTGGCAGCTCAAGTGAAAAAGGTGAAGCTGGGTTACAGAAAAGTTCTTCATGGTCTAGAATGGTGCTTCTCAAACATTGGGTGGTGGGCTGTCACCGATGGGTCGCGTTTTAATTTTGGTTCTAATGGCAGTGGGTCGCTGCTCTGATAATCACACTCGATTCACTAAAGGGGATCATTGATGGGTGGTGGTGAAGACCCCTACATGGGGGAGAAAGTGGGTCGTGAGCCCAGAAAGGTCTAGAGGATGGCCTATTAAAAACCACCGGTCGCAATTCCATGTCCATCTGTTCCCTGAAGGAAAACATTATAAACATTTTTAGACATTTATTATTCCCATTTCTGAAGTACTGAATATGATTTATTTTACAATAGAAATTTGTCTGAAGTTGATTTTTTCATCCGCGTGGCACGTAGGAGGCTCGGATTCGCTTCCCGGGTCCTCCCTGCGTGAAGTTTGCATGTTCTCCCCGTGTCTGCGTGGGTTTCCTCCCACAGTCCAAAGACATGCAGATTAGGTGGACTGGCGATCCTAAATTGTCCCTAGTGTGTGTGTGCGTGCCCTGCGGTGGGCTGGCGCCCTGCCCGAGTTTTTTTCCTGCCTTGTGCCCTGTGCTGCCTGGGATTGGCTCCAGCAGACCCCTGTGACCCTGTAGTTAGGATGTAGCGGGTTGGATAATGCATGGGTGGATGGATTTTTCAATCCCTGTATTTGTCTTTTAAGACACTCCTCAATTGACGCCATTGAAAACAGCACTTCCTGCCTGAGATTCATTTTCATTTGTAGCAGATGATGTTTTTTACTGTCTGGAGATGAGCAGGTTAGGTGACTCGGTGATCCTAAATGAGTCGTGCTGTGTGATTCGGGTGTGTGTGTGCATTTGCATGTTTTCCCTTATGATGAACTGGCACCCTGTCAAGGGTTTGTTCCTGCTTTGCACCCTATACTAGGTGGGATAGGCACCAGCAGACCTCCGTGACCCTGTTCAGGACTATGCGGGTTAGAAGACTGACAGACTGAACTGTCACGCATTGGGGGTTTTCTTAAATATTGGGAAAGATCCAACAGGATTGTGTTTCTGTTCTGATGCATTGTTTTTTTTTTAAGTTCTTCCATAAGGGTGTTCAGGTTATTGTTATTACCTCTTTTTATTGTTTATTTCCATAAAGGGTGAAGATACCCTAACTAAACCCCCAAGAGCCTAGGCCATAACTGAAGACACACAGGGCCTAGTCATCCAGTTTCCTACAAAGACATGGACTGGCACAACTCTTCAGTGGCTCCCACAAACTCAAGTCTGTCCACACAGGGCATGGAGAACTTCACCACCTCAGCAGTGCTGATTGAAGAACCGACTGGTAAGAAGCACCTCCTTTAGACATGACAGATTGGCTGATGAGTTGTAATGAGTGATGAATGTTAGAGTCTGTGACTGAAGTTCTGTTAGATGTCCAGAAAATGTGGTGTGCACTTGGATCCATTACCTTAGCCCAGGCTTGAAGTGAGCTGAGTGTTAATATATCTAGCTGCAAAACTGTTATATCTTAAGGCAGTGCTTACAGCAAGTTTACTAACATGGATGCTCTACATGCGAGTAATTCACTTGAGTAAATGAGGAGTGCATATTACAGTGACAGCAGCTGCTTTCACAATGATTTGGTCCTAACATCCCATAATATTTAAGGTCATTTGAAAATATGCTGGTCAGATCCTTTAGCACAATCTATTGGTTGTAAAGTCTCAAAAAGGCATCTTTTACACATAGCTGGTGTTACCTAATTTGGTGGCCGAGATGTCAGAATTTAAAGAGAGAAAATTATTAATCAGAAGCTATTGAAGCAGAGGAGCCCTCGAGAAAAGCAATTCAGTGCCGGATTGAACAGGTAGAGGAAAAACTCCAGGGGCCTCATGCATAACGCCGTGCGTAGAACTCACACTATAACATGGCGTAAGCACAAAAGCCGAAATGTGCTTACGCACAGAAAAATCCAGATGCAGGAATCTGTGCGTACTCCAACTTCCACGTTCTTCCGCTACATAAATCCCGATCAGCGTGAAAACTAACGCTCGTGCACGCGCATTTTGTAACGCCCTAAATCCTCCCAGAATTACGCCTCTTTGAATATGGAAATCAATATAAATAGCTCTTAAGCTCAGCCTTCTGTGAAAAGACAAAGCACAGGGGAAAATATAAGAATTTCAGCAAATGCCAAGTGGAGGCAAAGGAAAAACATACTATTTGTTCAAATAAACCGTGGTATAATCAACAAAATAAAGTTGATCGAGTGACATAGCGTGTCGGTGAAACTTGAAAGCTCAAGTTCACAAAGTCGCACAGTGCCCGAAATAAAAAAGAAGTTGCCACTTTAAAAAGTCGACGTGAAAAGGCGAGTTGTAGCCCACCGTCTGAGTGTCATATGAAAGCTTATTAGGGTACAGAGAAAAAAAAATAGGCACAGTGGGAAAAAAGCACAAAATGTCAACTTTAATCTCGACATTTCCACTTTAATCACGTAGTTTATTTTGTCATTAAAGTAGAACATCATAAACTTCATCTTAAAATCGTTTAATTAACCAGTTTCTCAAATCACATCATAATTAAAGTAGCACGTTAAATGCTTTGTTTTGTATTTGATCTTCTATGTGCTCTGTGTGTGTAAATCACTACTTGCTTCCTAAACCGGCTTTTTCTACTTCTGACTGGACACAGAATCCATGACATTCGTGATATTACAGCTCTGTGAATAACTAAAATACTGAGATGTATACGTGATATCATTTTCATGATGATGGGAGTTAAAGCACGTTAATAAACATGGGAACACGGTGGCGCAGTGATTGTGCGCGACCTTCGATGAAATAATTTATTTTAGCAGTACTCAGGGGCGGCTCTAGGCTTGTGGCGGCCCTGAGCAGAGAAAGAATCGGTGGCTCCTTCGCCGCCAATGTCAATATGGTATCTTATGCACAGTGGATGGCCACGTCCGTTGTGGACACTGCATAGCCGCCTCGTGCTCATGACACAAGCGTTTAACTTTTGTCGAAATTTGCCGCTGCGTTTTTAGCTGTGTTGTTATTTTCTCTTTCTGTTTTATATTCAACATATATTGGCGTGGTGGCCCTGTGCAGGTGCACAATTTGCACATACCTAAGGCCGGCCCGCAGTGCTGTCTCTTTCAAACGTACTAACCTCCTGTCCTTCCTTTTCTTTCTCCAAGTAACCGATCGCCAAAATCAGCTCTGCAATGGACGTTAAGCCATCTGTAAGCTTAGAGCGCCGATTCTTCAAACTTTTAAGGAACATTGAAATATCTTCGTAGTACATGTTTAACTATTCTATTATTTACGCCAGTCCCAGTGAAGCATACAATGCGAGGCAGGAACAATCGTGAGCGAAGCACCAGATCCTTGCTAGCGTAGCAACACCGTGTCCTTTAATTATTAACAATACAGACTATTTAAATGAAGTTTAAGTTTTATCTGTATAATATAATAAACATATTTTGCTGCATTTCATCTTAAAAATGATATCGTCATCATATGTAAATACGCGCTTTATAAAGTAGCTCAGGATGTGCGATATTAGAACTGTATCACAAGTTTACAGTGAGGTGATTGTATTAATAAGTACAGACAGTTCTACAAGGAGCATTTGATGGACTGATTGAGTGCGTTTATAGTTCTTGGGATGAAACTGTTTCTGAACCGCGAGGTCCATACAGGAAAGGCTTTGAAGCGTTTGCCATATGAGAGCAGTTCAATAGACAGCATGGCTGAGGCAGCGTGTGCTTGATGCTGTATACCAATAATTCTCTTTCCGATCAGCTTCTCTGAGTGGTGCAGTGAGAGTAACAACGCTAAAGCAGCTATGGTATTTAGAATAGTTTGACCATTCTGTGGACCATTATGTTGCTGCTGGTTAATTACAATCAGATGCATTAAACTAATAAACAGTATGCGGCTAATTTCAGTGTATTTATAAAGCTGCTTCAAGAAAAGAAAGATAAACCACACAGGAACAGTAGCACTGCTTTGACGCTAGGTGGGGCCAGTCTGCAAAACCGAGCGGAGAACTTGCGTACGACAAGGTATGAGGTACCGTGGAAAAGTGCGTGGCTTTACGTCAAGTGTAGGTTTTATACATCTCGATTTGAACGTGGAAAAGTTCTTACGCAACATTTCTGTGCGTACAAACCGTTTATACATGAGGCCCCAGGTCTGCTTTGATTTTCTAAACTAAGACATGTTTAGAGGCTAATCATCACATCTGGATTAGTATGCAAATTTCATAACGGGATTTATCAAAAATGTTTGTGTGAATACGAAGGAGAAAACTGTGGATTACCATTAATATCAGAAATTTATCTGAAGGCTGCATCAATGCAGTTTTAGAAGTTGATATGAAAACATGCAATAAATGTGAGCTCAGAAGGAAAATTATATCGGTATGGGGAAACCTGGGAACCACGTGTAGTACCAGTAATGATTCATGTAAACTTTGGCAGGGTTTGCAGAGCTCTCTATTTTAATTAAAAAATCCTGGGACGAGACAAAACTTTTTAGCCTGGGACGAGATGTGACTTTTTCAGAGAGATACTTTCATGTCTGGTGAAACAAGACAAGAGATTTAACAACGCCCAAGCAAACAAATGTAAAGAATTCCAAAACGTTGGCGTGATACACATGTAGAGCAGGTTAGAGATAATGAAAGTACTAAAATTCGAAAAATCGCCGAAAAAATGCTAGTAAAGATTGTATTAGCACAAACAAACGGAAATTATTACTCAGTGAAATAACGGAACAACAAAAAGAGATTGAATATATTGTTCAGATTTAAACTTTACTTGTAGATCGGCTAATTCGTGTTGCCATCAGGGAAAAGTAGTGTTTCTTCCCAATGAAGAGGCGAATCCGCAAGAATTCAAAGATTTGTTATTTGGTGAAAGTGAAATCCACATACGCGAGCAGCAGAGATGCCAAGAGGCTGGTGCATAGTGCAGGCTGGGGGTTGGCGAGCGAAGCGAGCAGGGGGCAAAGCCCTCTAGTGCTTACAGATTGCAAACTAAAGCCTAATCCAATATTATTTTCCCTTCCTGATGAACCCAATCCATTCTACACCCTCTTTGCTCAAAATATCAAGCAGCCTACTGCTCAATTTGCTTGCAGCACCACATGATCCATCGTTCTTTATTTCTTAACATAATTTAAGGAACATTTTTAAAGGAGTTAATGTCCATAAGGTATCTGGCCCAAATGAAATTTCAGGGAGTGTTTCAAAAACACATAGTGGCCAGTTAGCTGGCATCTTCACATCTTTAATTTTGTGCTGAAAGAATCCGCAGTCTCTGTTGACATTAAAAGGACAGGAGTTATCCGTTTGCCTAAGAAAGTAAAAGTTGACTGACTGAATGACTGCGGGCCTGTGGCAGTCACTCCAGTCATGATGAAGTGCTTTGATAGCCTGGTACTGGGGTGTATTACACAGAATATTTGAGATAGTCATGATTACCTCCAGGCTGCATCATCTCAGGTCCACAGAGGATGCAGTATCCCTTGCACTTCTTAGCATCCTGGCAAACTCCATCCATCCATTTTCAAACCCGCTGAATCCTAACTACAAGGTCACGGGGGTCTGCTGGAGCCAATCCCAGCCAACACAGGGCACAAGGCAGGAACCAATCCTGGACAGGGTGCCAACCCACTGCAGGACACACACAAACACACCCACACACCAAGCACACACTAGGGCCAATTTAGGATCACCAATCCACCTAACCTGCATGTCTTTGGACTGTGAGAGGAAACCCACGCAGACACGGGGAGAACAAGTAAACTCCACGCGGGGAGGACCCGAGAAGCGAACCCGGGTCTCCTAACTGTGAGGCAGCAGCTCTACCACTGCGCCCCTGGCAAACTCGGATAATAAAAACTTTCCATGCCCAAGGCCTGTTTATACACAACAGCTCTGCATTAAACACTGTTGTACCATCAAAAATGCTCATCAGACTTGTTAATTTAGTACCACCCCTTGTAACTGCCAGAACTCAATATTTGCACATTGGCAGCCTCACATTCTCCTTGCAGACCCTCAGCACAGACACTCGACACGGTATTGTGCTGAAACCCCTTCTGCACTCCTTGCTCACCTCTGACACTCCATCATTCATTTTGCTCATGATACCACCATCATAGGCTTGATCACCTACAGCGGTCAGACGGCTTACAGAGAAGTGGAATACCTGCTGAAACAGTGGTGCCAGGGCAACTATCTCACCCTATTTGACAGCAAAGCCAAGGGGTTGGTCATAGACCTAAGAAAGCAGACTACACCACCAGTTAAATCAGAGAGGATGCAGTGGAGGGGATGAGCAACTTTAAATTTCTTTGACTGACCATCACTTATGAACTAAAGTGGGTACAACACATCCTGGACTTTGTGAAGAAGAAAAGCTCAGATTTCTCCATTTTATTCTCTCTACCTTTTACAGGTACAGAGTTGAGTCCATCATTAGCTGACTATCACATCCCAGTACGAAGTCTGCTCAACTCAATACATTAAAACACTGCAGGGGTTGGAGAAAATGGCACAAATATTACAGACACCCGGCAGTCTTGTGTTTAAGACGTGTATGATAGACGCTGCCATAATATTGTTTCTTTGTATCAGTATACTGCTGCTGGATTATGTGAATTTCCCCTTGGGATTAATAAAGTATCTATCTATCTATCTATCTATCTATCTATCTATCTATCTATCATATAGTGCCTTTCATATCTATCTATCTATCTATCTATCTATCTATCTATCATATAGTGCCTATCTATCTATCTATCTATCTATCTATCTATCTATCTATCTATCTATCTATCTATCTATCTATCTATCTATCATATAGTGCCTTTCATATCTATCTATCTATCTATCTATCTATCTATCTATCTATCTATCTATCTATCTATCTATCTATCTATCTATCTATCAGACCTCAGCTGTCCTTCTCAGCTACTTTCCTCAATTTTCTCATCTAGTAAACAGTACAGAACCATTGCATTGTTCTACTGAACAACCGGTCTTAGTTGCATATCATTATCTATACTAATAAAAGGCAAAGCCCTCACTCACTCACTCACTCACTCACTCACTCACTCACTCACTGACTCATCACTAATTCTCCAACTTCCCGTGTGGGTGGAAGGCTGAAATTTGGCAGGTTCATTCCTTACAGCTTCCTTACAAAAGTTGGGCAGGTTTTATATCGAAATTCTACGCGTAATGGTCATAACTGGAAGCAGTTTTCTCCATTTACTGTAATGGAGATGAGCTTCAACGCCGTGGGGGCGGAGTTTCGTGTGACATCATCACGCCTCCTACGTAATCATCACGCAGTACATAGAAAACCAGGAAGACCTCAAAAGCTGAAGAAAACATGCATTATATAATTGAGAAGGCAGCTAAACAATAAGAAGCGAAGCGAAAGTGACATATACAACCATATTCATGAGTTCTGCTACTGAAACAAAGCACGATGTAAACCTACACTTTAAATTAAGTTCATAGACAGGCTGCGCTGGCGTTTGTAATTTAGTGCCTGCCCATATAAGGCCGTCCGTCAGCGCAATCCAATAGCAAACTCCCACTAAATATTCACGGGTGAAGGACTGTGCTTATGGAGAGGAAGATGAGATGGTCAGGGTGGTGTTTGACACAAACTCAGCGAAACTGCGAGAGAAAGTTTTAAGTGCCAGGACTAAGGTAACATTAAATACAGCCATGGACATAGCACGAGATGGCACCAGCACAGCTGGGAACCTTCGATGCATGTACACCGAGTGGCTCACGTGAACTGACGAGTGCACAGATAAAAGCAACAGTTCCAAAGAGCTGAACAAAACCAATTACACAATTGAAAAGGCAGCAAAAATATGAAGCGCCTGATAAGCATATTCATAAATCCAGCTACTGCGGAAACAAAGCACACGTGGAAAAAGTCAATGTTCCGCTAAAGGAAGACAGTGTAAAAAACCCGTGCATGCAGTGTGTCAGGTCTCAGATAAAGAAGAAGACGAGCTGTTTATTGATGCAGTAAGAAACGAATCGATGAATGAAACCTGTCATCTTTACAACGATTGACAAACACGGAATGTAACTTGAACACAACACATCCTACAAATACGAACCTGATTGAAAGAAATAATGATAATCAAATCCTTGATGACAGCAACACTCAGTAACACTCACAAATCAAATACTGTATATTGACAGTCATGTTACGCTATTTTTAAAATGTTCCCTTTTCTTTTTCTAGCTTTTTAACACACTACTTCTCCGCTGCGATACGCGGGTATATATATATATGTATATATATATATCCCGATCTACATACTCGAATAATGGATACTTTATTCGCCATCAATGATTGTTTTGGTAAAGCCATACTCAGTGTATTCATTAGATGAACGGTAAAAAGTAAGAGCGAGGGAGGATGACTTATTGAGGCATGCAGGCTGTAGTCGCGTCAACTCTATCTGAATTGCGCGATCACATTTGAAAAATATATCTTTTCAAGTTCTATTTAGTCCATATGTGTCAAACTCAAGGGCGGGGCCACATCCGCCCGGCGTAATTATATCCGCCCCGAGATCATTTTATATACTGTATTATTGTTATTAAAGCCCGGTATATGAAGCGCTGGTAACACAATAAACTACAGATCCCATAATGCAGCGCTTCAGCTGCCTTGCCGAACACTTACCGCGTTAATCAAGTCTACCTTATGATGCTGCAAGTTATTGCGGAGCTAGCTCACACGATGCTGAAGAGAAAAGTTGATTCTGAAAATAGAGCCTTTAAAAACCGATGGGAGGCTGAGTATATGTTTACTGAACCCGTGTGTCTCATTTGTGGAGCTAATGTGGCTGTAATTACAGAATTTAATCTATGAGACAAAACATCAGGGTAACCTGAATGCAATGCAGAAGATACAGAAAGCAGAAGAATTAAATAAGAATCTGACACTTCAGCGGACGTTTTTACCCGTGCACAATCACAAAGTGATTTCAAGTGAAGCTGCTTTTATGGGAGACACAAATGCACCAGTGCACCTTGCCCCACTTTCCCTGTTGCCAAGTAATGTTAAACCAAGTCGTCACTACGGTGTTCCCAAATCGCACTTTGCTGATAAACTGAGCGCACTGAGTTTGCACGGCGCTTTGGTGACTTTGAAGAACAAAAAAAGTCCGTCTACATGCGGCTCGAACCTTGTGCATGTTTGGTAGCACATATCTGTGTGAGAAGCTCTTCTCAGTGATAAAGACTAACAAAACAGCACACAGGAGTCGCCTCACTGATGAGCACCTGCAATCCATCCTGAGAATCTCCACAACACAGAACCTCACACCAAACAGAAACGAACCTGTGGCCAAAAAAAGATGCCAGGCGTCCAGCTCTAAAATGACATATGAGCAAAGACAACTGAATGATTTGATTTGTTATTGCTGAAAGGAACACATTTTATTTATATTTCCAGGTTTTGTTATGCAGCATGTTCATATTTGAATTTGTATAATTTTGACAGGATATATTTTTATGGAGAGCAAAATCTTTTGGGATATTTAAAATCTAAGTTTATTTTTTATATAAAATTACATAAGAGTAAAGAAATTTCAATGTTTGTTCTTTTAATGTTTACTTTATTTCTAACTTGTATAATTTAGACAGGATATATTTTTATGGAGAGCAAAATATTATAAGTTGTTTAAGGTTTGAGTTGATTTATTCAGAATAATATTCCTGTCTGTTTTACCATTCCTACCAAAGATATTTCTGTCGACTAAATAAAAATTCCTTCTATTTAAAATTTAAATAGAACTTGAACAAATACGATAGTTCATAATATCCACGCAGACTTGCACGTAAGAGCGGAGTCATCCGTTTTAACAAGCAGCGTATTGCACTGATACGAAATAGCTGTGTGTGTATATATGTAGATATGTATGTATATGTATATATATGTTTATATATGTGTGTGTGTGTATGTATATATATATGTATTTGTGTGTATATATATGTGTGTGTGTGTATGTATGTATGTGTGTATGTATATGTATGTGTATATATGTAGATATATATGTATGTATATATGTGTATATGTATAGATATGTATATATATATGTTTATGTGTGTGTGTGTAAATATATATATATATATATGACAACAACACTCATCACTCACAACAGTGACAAAACAATTACATTGACAATCATGTTACGTTATTTTCAAAATGTTTCCTTTTCTTTTTCATTGCTTCTTTAACACACTACTTCTCCGCTGCGAAGCGCGGGTATTTTGCTAGTCTATCTATATAAGTATACATCTAAATCAAAAAATCAAAGTGAAAAAATGTTGCGGCAGGCTAGTCCATTTGTCTGACATTTCATTGCAGCAACTCCAAATCGTACTCAGTAGTTTGTATGGCCCCCACGTGCTTGTATGCATGCCTGACAACATTTGGGCATGGTCCTAATGAGACGACGGATGGTGTCCTGGGGGATCTCCTCCCAGATCTGGACCAGGGCATCACTGAGCTCCTGGACAGTCTGAGGTGCAACATGACAGCATCAGATGGACTGAAACATAATGCCCCAGAGGTGTTCTATTGGATTTAAGTCAGGGTAGTGAGTGTGTGGGGGGCGCGGGGGGTTAGGAGGTATAGTCAATGGTATCAATTCCTTCATCCTCCAGGAACTGCCTACATACTCTCACCACATGAGGCCGGGCATTGTTGTACACCAGGAGGAACCCATGACCAACTGCACTAGCACAGGGTCTGACAACAAGTCCAAGGATTTTATCCCAATACCTAATGGCAGTCAAGATGCCGTTGTCTAGCCTGTAGAGGTCTGTGTCTCCCTCCATGGATATGCCTCCCCAGACCATCACTGACCCACCACCAAACCAGTCATGCTGAAATATGTTACAGGCAGCAAAAAGTTCTCCACAGCTTCTCCAAACCCTTTCATGTTGGTCACATGTGCTCAAGGTGAACCTGCTCTCATCTGTGAAAAGCACAGGGTGCCAGTGGTGGATCTGCCAATTGTGGTATTCTATGGCAAATGCCAATCGAGTTTCATGGTGCTGGCAGTGAGCACAAGGCCCACTAGAGGATGTTGGGCCCACTAGAGGACGTTGGGCCCTCAGGTCACCCTCATGAAGTCTGTTTCTTATTGTTTGGTCACAGACATTTACACCAGTGGCCTGCTGGAGGTCATTTTGTTGAGCTCTGGCAGTGCTCGTCCTGTTCTTCCTTACCCAAAGGAGCAGATACCGGTCCTGCTGATGGGTTAAGGTCCTTCTACTGACCTGTCCAGCTCTCCTAGAGTAACTGCCTGTATCCTGGAATCTCCTCCATGTCCTTTTGACTGTGCTGGGAGATGCAGCAAATCTGCTGGCAATGGTAAGTATTGATGTGTCATCCTGGAGAAGTTGGACTACCTGTGTCACCTCTGTAGGGTCCCGGTATCTCCTCATGCTACCAGTAGTGACACAGCCCGTAGCCAAATGCAAAACTAGTGAAGAAACAGAGAAGATGAGGAGGGAAAAATGTCAGTGGCCTCCACCTGTTAAACCATTCCTGTTTTGGTGGTCATCTTATTGTTGCCCCTCTAGTGCACCAAAGCAGCTGAAACTGATTAACAACCCCCTCTGCTACTTAACTGAGCAGATCAATAGCCCAGAAGTTTCATTGACTTGATTAAAGTTTATACTTTGATTAAAAAGTGTTCCTTTACTTTTTTGGGCTATACTGTATATATGGTGATGTTCACGATGAAATCCTGATACAAACTGGTGGCAGGGTGATGTCAGCAACATAGCAGAAAATATACAAGTAAATAAATGACAGGAATACAAAATATTTGTGTTTAACAATAATCAAGAAACATGGATAACAGAAAAATCTTTTTCAAAGTATTTTGTTTGAAGTTTCAATTTTAGTTCAGACTCTGAGATAAACACACTTCGTCACACATCTAAGGAACCACATAGCACCACAGCGGATGAAAATGTCTAAAATTACAGATTTATGGGGTTACTAGCTGTTGTGCTCGTCTAAGACAGGGTGAAATCTAAGTGATCAATGGAGACCTCAGTGTTAACGTTTGCAGTGCACCCCGCAATGCACGTGTCTCTGTTATATGTCACTTGGTAAGCCGTGTTAATGTTTGTGATGCACCATCTATTGGAATGACTGAGACATAGTAACCGGACGGACACACAGACAGACACATGGACACTTATCCTTTTATTAAAGTAGAGTACAGAGAAATTCTTACTTGCATGAAAAAGAAGGTGACACCCATCCATATGCTGATTTACAAGGACATCACTGAAATAATGATGAACATGTAAAGAACTAAAATTTAGTTACGCACAAACACAAAAGCAACTGACACTAATTCATCTTTAATGCTGCCCTGTAAGACAGCTTTTGCAAGACAATATATCTGTGGTGTAGTCAGAGGTAAAGACATCACTGGGGAGCTGTCTTAAAATTTACTGTCTAATAACTAACTTAATCTTTAAAATTCTGCATATTCAAATTGCTTTGTAAACTCATTAGAATGCAATAGATATTAACGTCAAGTAATGCATTTAGAGGAAAGTATTAGCATTAAAAATGTTTACCCTAGATATCATCACACGGGTGCAGCTGTGAATAAAACTCCATGACTGTGCTGTCCATGCATTGACTCGAGATTCAGGGAACAACAGACAAGCATCTCTTAATCAGTGAGAGCAGGTCCTCCGTCTTCACAGAGATGAATAATATGGTTGGGTTGAGGTGCTTAAATCCCTTATTACATCACAAATGCAAAGTAACGAAGCAGTGGTCTAATAAGTGGTGAAAAAATGTCATCTGGTCAGATCAGTCATACTGCAAGACTTTCCTATTGTAGGTCAAACTGGGTATTGCCCTTTGGCACACTAGCTGCTAAAATAACCGACCTAACAGAAATGTAGATAGGCATCTACTCCTAACCATTTACATTCCATTAATACGAATAGCTCTGCTCTTCTGCAGCTCTTTGGGTAGCCAACATTTGGTCAGCCAGCTTTCTGAATTTCCTCTGATAATCAGACGTACTAATCAAAGATGAACCAACATCTGGGCAGACTTTTATCAGAGCAAGAGGTGCTTGGAATGTGTTCTGCTTAAAAGGGCAGGTAGAAATTTCAGAGGCAATACGGACCAGAAGGTGAAACATAGTTGGAATAATGTGTCAAAGGATATAACCAGAAGGGTGAAATATCTCTAATAATAAAGCCAAAACACCAAACCCAAATTAATGTTGAATCAAAAGAGTCTTTAACTAGGAATATTTAGAGAATAACCACACTATAAAAATCCACAATCTTGGACCACCAGAAAGTGCATGGCACTTGGAACCTTTATACTGTTGCAATGGTGATGTCACACATTGCACATTTCCGGTTGGCTTTCAATAACAACATTATGGCAACTGAATGACAAAATTCGTTCTAGAAAACTAAAAACTAATTTCAAAAATTAAATCCCCCAAAACCTTTACAAGCAAGGAAAAAAGTTAAAAACAGAATAAGCTTATAACATCTAGCTCAGGGGTGCCCAATATGTTGTTAGCGATCGACCAGTAGGTCGGAAAGGGAGTGCAGGTAGATTGCGTTACATTCAAAAAAAAAAAAATTTAAACATTTGTCTATCATATATCCTCCCTATGGCATTTGACACTTGATTGACATACAGGGCGGTCAGTCTGAGATCTCTTTTCTTGTAACACACTGGTCATCCCTCACACACGATCAAACGCGTGAGCTACTGCAAAACTCCGGCTATCTAAGTGATCTAGTTAGCCTTTCAATTCATATCGACTAAAGAAGGGAGTTAAAAAAAAAATTGTTGGTTATGGGCTGGATGTGGAATTGGAAGAGGATTTTTTTTCTCATACAATGTCACAATCGAAGTGCGTTGGTCTGATCTGTCAATCTATTATTGCTATTCCAAAGAAGGAAAATGTGGAAAGACACTTTCGAACTGTTCATAAAAACTACGAAACTGACTTCCTTCCGAAAAGTGATCTGAGAAAGAGAAAGGAGAGGGAACTAAAATCGCAGTTAAACAGACAGCCACAATTTTTTACTCGGCTGAATTCAAAAGCAAAGGCAGACACACCGACGCATCGTTCCGGGTGAGTCACTCGATCATTAACCATAAGAAGTCCTCCCAAGATGGAGAGATGATAAAAGAGGCCTTCGTTGAGGCAGATGGCCAGGGAGAAATTCCTGCTGAGATTTCAAGACCCCTGGCCGGAGTAAAAGGAGTTTCTCCTTGTCATTAAACATGCAGAATACAAGCATCTTAATAACGATCAATGGCCGCTAGACTTGCCATTTTTATTTTCTGATCTGACCAACATGTTGAATGAGCTTAATTTACAGCTGCAAGGAAAAGAGAAAACCACAGTCAATATGATTAGCTGAGGTAATGCTTTCAAACGAAAAATGCAACATCTGTCCTCAAAGCTGCAGCGCCTTGATTTGGGGAACATCCAAAACCTCGCGTCAGAGCTGGAGACGCAATGGAAGGCGTGTGCGCAACTTGACAGCATACGCTACACAGAGCAGACTGAAAATTGTCTGTCAGACTTTCATGCAGTAGATCCACTGGCGGCTTCTCTCTGGCAAAAATATAGCGTATCTAATGGAAAAAAAGTAATGATTCGAGTGTTGCCCAATGTAGCAGAGTAAGAGTAGCGTTTCATCTTCACAAATGTACTCAAGTAAAAGTAAAAAGTATGGTGCAGTAAAACTACTCTTAGAAGTACAATTTTTTTAAAAAGTTACTCAAGTAAATGTAACTCGTTACTACCCACCTTTGATACTCAGTATATATATATATATAGCATATATACTGTATATATACTGTGTATATATATATATATATATATATATATATATATATATATATATATATATATATATTGTGGAGCCGACCCAGACACAGACAGGCGGACATGTTGTAAATCACCACCACACGTTTTATTATATACACTATTTACAATAATAATGGTCACTCAGACCCAGTCCAAACCCCAACACACAGTCCTGGCCTCACAATGCCTTTCTTCGGGCCGCCTCCACACACCTCTCGTGCCTTGTCCTTCTTCCACCTGACTCCAGCCTTGAATGAAGGGAGACGGCCCCTTTTATATGGTCCTGGATGAGCTCCAGGTGGTTTCCGCCACTCCCCCGTTGGCCACGCCCCAGCGTGGCGGAAGTGCCGGCTGTTCTCCCGGCAGCTCACCGGGTGTCCTCCTTAATCTTCCCCCCAGCACTTCCTGATGTGGCGGAAGTGCTGAGGTAACAGGTCCCCAAGGCATTGGGGTACCTCCTGGTGGTGACCATGGGCCCCTGCAGGGTGGGGCTTCCATGCCTTCAACCCGTGGCCCCCAAAGCAACCAGGATGGCGGCCCCGACGTGATCCAGAGTGGGCGCAGGCCCACATCCGGTCCCTCACGGCGTCCCGGCCGGGTCGTTGCCCCTGGCATCCCTGACAATATATATATATATAATTTTTAATGTAGGTTGATCATTTTGACCTGGTCATTTTAAAAGTAGCTCGCAAGCAGAAAAAGTGTGGGCACCCCTGATCTAGCTGAACTCTTGTCTATTCTGATGGACACATTCCTGCTCCTCTTTAACTGGAAGTGAACTCAAATCTGTCTTTGCTGTCTCTTCGGAGACAGATATTTTCTTTGAACTGAAAGCACCATCTTTGGGCCTGAATGTTTCTCTATCCTAGGAACTGGACTATCAGAAAACTCTCTAGGGGGTCACAAATTCAAAGATCAGTACTTCCCAGCCAAACTATGTGCCAGGGACTAAACCCAACGTGGGATCAGCCTAACTTGAAAATGAGAATTCCGGTGCATAGACAGAAGTGATGCTTTTCTCTGGCAGGTTACAGAAGACACAGCAAACAGACTAACATTTAGAAGGAGTTGAGGTAGAATGCACCACACTAGGGACGGACTCTGGGTCAAACATAATGTATTCTTTACTTGAACCATGAGCAAAGAGAGCGCCCGTCTACACAGAACTGGAAATCTACAAAAGCTTGGGATCATACAAATGGCTTTATCTGTGCCAAAACAAGTTAGCACTGTAAGCAGCCAATAAACAACTGACTAAAGACCTGCTTCCTCATGTGTAATTGGCTCATGAAAAACTGAGCCAAGTAAACTTTTAGCTTTATTACTTTGTGACTAATCTGGAAATAAAAGAGCCTCAAGTCAAAGCACATTGCAATGCCAGCTCCCAATCATGGCTAGGCCTTTGAGCGAGCAGGAGCAGGCTGACTGTGATGTCACTCTACATCTCCAAAAGAGGAATACTGAATGAAAAAGCCTGTAAAAAATCAAGAAACTCCGGAAACTCCGCAAAATGAACAAAGAGCCGGCGTCTTCTGTGTTCCGCTCAGCATTCAGCCTCCATCTGACTTAGACAGCTGTGTGGCTAAAGAGCTCCATCTAAAGTGATTTTTTTTGTGTAAGATCAAATGGCAAATAAAATAAAAAGTTTCAGCACAGCATGAGCATTTGTTTTGTAGACCTGCCTTCCATTATTATGCTTGTATTCATATTCACAACTGGATTATTTAGTCGGCAATCTGTGAAACTGCTTGGGTGAGTTGACCTTCTGTTTGGTGAAGCATCTCGGATATGCACAAGAATGAAGCTTTTTCTCTTCCTGACACTTTATTTCATTTGCTTTTCTTTAACTTATAATCTTTAGTTGTACGCGTCTCTCTGTGTACTTTTCAATGTTAATATCATCTGGAGGGCAATGTTAGTCAGTGAGACTCGGGGATTGGTGAATAAACTACCAATAAGCTTCAGGGTCCCAAATCCCAGTCAACGTTGCTTAAACATTTTGAGTATCTTCTGTATGAGAAAGGGTCTTTACAAAAAGAATAATATAGTGTAATTCAAACTTTAAAAAATGAAAAGGTTATTGAAGTCAGTCATTATACATCCATCCATCCATTATCCAACCCGCTACTGTATATCCTAACTACAGGGTGACGAGGGTCTGCTGGAGCCAATCCCAGCCAACACAGGGCGCAAGGCAGGAAACAAACCCTGGGGAGGGTGCCAGCACACCGCAGGGCATATACACACACACACACACACACACTAGGGACAATTTAGGATGACCAATGCACCTACTTTGCATGTCTTTGGACTGTGGGAGGAAACCCACGCAGACACGGGGAGAACATGCAAACTCCACGCAGGGAGGACCCAGGAAGCGAACTTGGGTCTCCTAACTGCGAGGCAGCAGCGCTACCCACTGTGCCACCATGCCACCCTCAGTCATTATCCAACCTGCTATATCTAAACACAGGGTCACGGGGGTCTACTGGAGCTAATCCCAGCCTACACAGGGTACAAGGCAGGAACAAATCCCGGGCAGGGTGCCAGCCCACCGCAGGGCACACACACACACACCCACACCAAGGACAATTTAGGATCACCAATGCACCTAACCTGCATGTCTTTGGACTGTGGGAGGAAACCCACGCAGACACGGTGAGAACATGCAAACTCCACACAGGGAGGTATAGTATTCCTTTCAGTATAAATTATTTGTCTTTTACATATAGTATGTATCTATTACCCAGAATTAAGTTGGATTAATTTAGATTTCCCACCACCATTTTATATTGCTGTAGGGTAACGTGGAGGCTACCCCATTTTGCTAGGCTTTCAGTAGCACACAAGGCCCGTTAGGACTGTATTAGTGACCACTGCAGCTCTACCAGTATTTTGGTCACCTAATTACAAAGGAGTCGATCAGAGATGAGCCAACATGTCTGCAAGGAGTCCTTCAGACGAAAAGGTGCCCAAAAAGTAATGTTAGAGTTGTAACTTGGGCTGACAAAATATCTCACCTACTGTATAAGCAGGCACTGGATCTGTAGCAGGAATGGACATTGATTCAATAACCAAAACCTACTCCTCCCATTCAAAGTGGACGTGTTCATCTCTTCTTTTTACAAATGTTCTTTGAACCTGGTAGCTACTCTCCATTGAGCCTTGGAGGTGGATGCCTGAAATTGCTCTTAGATCCATTCTTCCAAGTCAAGCTTTGTATCAGTGACTGAGCCCAGTCTGAGAAGATTGAGAAACTGCATTACTTCAGGAAGAGAAATTCAGCAGCTAAACTCAAAGGACTCACACTTTTCCCTATGCAGTGTCAAAGGACACAGCAAAAAGCTTTTTATGGTGAGGAATACAACACCATGGACATAGGACCACGTGGTAAAGACAAAGAATGTACTCAAGTACAGAGCCATGGAACACAACATCAGACATCACCATTAAATGTCTTTGTCATGATCAATCAGAACTCTAAATAGCTAGAAAACAGACAGCTAAAAAAACTTTATTGTTATGTGTAACAAGCTCATAACTGTATCAGGTAAACTTCCTTCTTTTATAATCCATCCATCCATCTTAAAAGCCATCTTATCCAGAGTAAGGTTATGGGGGAGCTGGAGTCTATCCTAGCCAGCATCAGACACAAGGCAGGAACAATCGATCCCTGGACAGGGTGCCGGCCCACCTCAGCGTGAACACAAACACGTCAGCGGCAAACTGAGCATCACCAATCCACTTAACCTGCATGTCTTTGGACAGTGGGTGGAAACTGGAGCACCCAGAGGAAAGTCTGGCAGACCTGGAGAGAACATCCAAACTCCACGCAGAGGGCACCCAGGACATGAACCCTGGTCAGCTTGTTGAAAGACATCAGCATAGCCACTGCGCCACCCGCCTTTTACAAGCTTTTCACTAAATTGGAAGCAAAAGTCTTGAATCTCAAGGGAATGGCTGAACCCCCTCTCACTGAAGGCTGTGCATCTGAGCAAAGCCAAGCTGACTGTGATGTCAATTAAAACGCTAGATGAGAAAGCTTGATAAATTGCGAAACTTCAGAAAGCCTGTACGCGAACTGAGAACAGACAGCCTCTTCTGTGTTACACACTTGTCTCTCTCATCTGTCTTGCATACCATCTTTAATATTTGTATACTACAGTGTAAGCAGCTATCATACTTCTATAATCTTTATGTGTACCAGTAAATGTGCTGCAGACACCTGGAAAACCGTCCTACAGAGAAAGTTAAGAACAATCTGGCAGGAGTTGTAAATTAATTTACAGGCAATGCCAAAGGCAAAACTCATAGGGAATTGATTGACTAACATGAATCAGTCGGCTTTTCTCACTACACATTCCTACATCGCCCTTCAGAGTCAGGCGCTATATCATTGGCTACAAATGAAGTAAAACTGCCACAACTCTGGCCTTCTTCTCATCCTTATTTTTTAAGCAGGCCGCCTGTCCAAACACTATCTCCGTCTTTAGGGATGGAAGACGTCTGTGCACTTTTTTCCTCTTATGGTTGTGGGTAAAATTATTTTAGTAATTGAGGATAATTAAATGACACATTTTCATGTATTCAGTTGTTAAACAAGTGATCTACCACGGTTTGGCACACGTATTAATCAACCAGAGGTGGGTAGAGTAGCCAAAAATTGTACTCAAGTAAGAGTAGCGTTACTTCAAAATAATATTACTCAAGTAGAAGTAAAATGTAGGTATCCAAAAAATTACTCAAGTAAGAGTGAAAAGACTACTCAGGTACTGATAATACTACATAATAAATGATTTATTTTTTAGAAATGTTGTAATAAGACAGACCAAAATATAAAATAATGTGCAAATTCTGCTATTTCTAAATAATAAAATAAAAAAATTAGTAAAAATAACTAACATCTTTACAAAATAAAGATGCACAAATAACACAAAGTTCCAAATCTCAGTTTTTCACAACAAAGCTTTTGAAGCCAATACCTACAGTAGGTAACATGTATGTTTGAACAGTGCAAACTACTTACAGTGACAAGATATACTGTACTCTGACAGTATAATACTGTATATTCATTTGCCCTCCAAATAGCACAGCTGATAGAAAATAAAATTAGAACAAGGAAGCCTGTGCACGTACAAGAAGTCTCACTTTACCTTGCCTGTCTGTGTCTGTGCATGTTTGGTTAAAACGTGCTTGTTCTTCACTCAGTGAAGTGATGGTTAAGCTTCAGCAGGAGTTGGCTCTCATTTTTCATGTACAAGTGGAACCTTGGATTGCGAGTAACTTGGTTTGTGAGTGTTTTGCAAGATGAGCTAAAATCTTTAATAAATTTTGATTTGATAAATGAGCGAGGTCTTGCAATACGAGTAGTCCGTATAAGCTTTGTCTGCCGAGCGTCACGTGATCACAACTGAGCTGATGGTTCTTCTCTCTCTCACTGCAGAATTGTGGGCAATCGTCAGTCGGCGTGCCTCACTCATATAGTCAACATCCATACGAGCGTATACTGTTTACTACAGCATTGTGACCTTGTGTGTGCTGTGACATGCGAGTCCCAAAACACAAAGCTGAGTCTCAAGACTTTAGTGACACCATCTTTATTCAGCTTGAAACAGGAACAGCGTGGTTATTTATTGTAACGGGACCTACCACTCTCCTATACACAGACACAGCAATCAGGCAGGGTCATGCCCAGGTTAGTGGCCAAGCAATACTGTGCCCTGCGCATTTATAATGTTCCTTGTTCCTTGTATCACCCATCAACGGCAGGTGCTTATAGTATGACTGCGATCTTTTCAGATTCTGAACTGCTACAGCTCTGGGTGCCTGCGGTTGCTTCAGGATGCTCTTCTGCGTGTCGTCCCGTTGGGTGAAATACCACAAGAGTTTAGAAACTCACTCACACCAGCCATGATTCTTTTCAAAGGTAAAGTGCAGGTTCATTTTTTTTTTATGTATTTTTACTTTATACTTTGTATTAATCATTTTTATATGAATAATTTTGGGTTGTGGAACGAAACATCTGAGTTTCCTTTCTTTCTTATGGGGAAATTCGTTTTGATATACGAGTGCTTTGGATTGCGAGCACGTTTCCGGAACAAATTATGCTCGCAAACCGAGGTTCCACTTGTATTCTTTCTTTTCCTGTCCGCTGTCTGTGAGGAGTTTGTGCCACTATGCCACCACAGTTTGTGTGTGGTCATGTGACTGCATGGCTATGTCTGATTTGTGAAACTGAGCCATGTGATTATTGTTGCTACGTCTGATTGGTGAAACGGAGTCTTGTGATTATTGCTGCTATGTCTGATTGGTGAAACAGTCATGCAGTAGATCCACTGGCGGCTTCTCTCTGGCAAAAATATAGCGTATCTAATGGAAAAAAAGTAACGATTCGAGTGTTGCCCAATGTAGTGGAGTAAGAGTAGCGTTTCTTCTTGACAAATGTACTCAAGTAAAAGTAAAACGTATGGTGCAGTAAAACTACTCTTAGAAGTACAATTTTTTTAAAAAGTTACTCAAGTAAATGTAACTTGTTACTACCCTCCTCTGTAATCAACCTACAAACATATGGAGACTATCTGCAAGTGCCACACAGACCTTGACCAGACTAGCAATCAAACTGTAGGCCCTGGTACTGTGAGGCAGAAATACTAACTCAGTGTCACTGCTCTGCCCACATTCAAACATCAGTGCTGAGCAACTTAATTAAAACTGAACGTATACCTGTCTTTGGATCTTGTCACGTGACTGTCTCCTATACATGTGCTGAATCCCTCTGTCACTACAAAGCAAAAGCATGTAACGGCCGGCCCAATTGTCCAGACCGGCAACTACACCGCCAAGACCTGTGGCCTGGCAACCTGAGGGGCGTTAGACTTAGACAAACCTTACTTCTTCCAATTACTTCCCCAATCAGTGATCAAATAGACAAAAAAAGGCAAACAGTAAGTTAATAAAGTGAATATATATATATATATATATATATATATAATCGTTACTTTATATATATATATATATATACTTAATATAAATATTAATGAAAAATAGATGGAACAAAATGCCAAACAGTATAAATATCTCACCCCTCCACTCCTCTAACACCCACAACCCCACAAGTGAACGACGAGATATAATAATAAACAGTGCAGCACTAAAAGTACAATGCAAATCCTCCCTTGACCCTAAACTGAACATAAAACAGATATTACGCAAAAGAAACACGTCATATTTAAAGTCCAGGAAATTGTCCAGAGAATGATTAATGGAAATGACCTTGAACTGGTTACAAACTGTCCAGTGGTGACTGCAATATGGAATCACTTGATTGTTCGCTCCTTTCCCAAAATAAAAAAGAAACGGTCTCGCCATATGGTCCTTGGTGTGCCCTGATACTACTGAACCCCGGGGTTTTGTGAGAATGGCGAGATCGTTACAGGTCCGGCATGGTGAGGAGCAAGCTGTGGATAGGTGCGTGACGACCCAGATTGGCGTTTCTCTGTCTCTTGTGATGCGTTTTGGGATTGTGTTCTGGTTTGTTTCCTTCTCCTTCTCACCTCCTTCTTTTCTTATTTCCCTCCACTCGTTTAAATAAGAAATAACCCAAATGGACTTGATGGGTCGACAGGAAAATTACTTTGAGGGCATCATCTTCATGAAACGTTCTCCTTTCCCCTTTGTTTGTAGGTGACAATGCACCATAGACTACATAAACGGGACAACGATAGTAAAGATGCGACTCGGCACAAAACACATTAAGATGTCTCCATTCATGTAGCATCGCTACAAGCGTGTGTGTGTGTGTGATTTCAATATTATAAATTGATATTTGGTCAATATCTGTGCAAAGTGATGCAATAAGGTTATGAAATGACACAATCACAATTGTGATATAACATAATCATCTCTGTGACATAACACAGTACTTTTGTAAAATCGTACAATTAAATTGTCTTTTGAGTGGTGGGAATAATCCTCTGTAGAGATCATTAACGTTCCAGCTTACAGTATAAGAATGTACAGACTGGTTACTATTATAATGTTTCTGCCTTCTAGAAAATGTATTCTGATATTTGATGAATAAGGCGAGATGTTCTGAATTTTAGCTTTATCTCTAGTTTCACATCTGCCATTGCTGGGCCTTGCAACCAGTAAAATAACCAAATAAATTACAGAATAACAGAGTAGGGAAAAATTACAATAAATACAAACCTGTTTTTATTTTCCTTCTCCTGTGCTTCTATATAAATGTAATTCTCTATATTTATATAATCCTTGAATTCTTTAATAAATTTTATAATTCTGTCTCTCACAACAAATGTGCTTCAGTTACCTTGTTGCAAATCAAATGGCTGCCACCAGGGGGCATAGCAAGACCCCAAACCCTGAGACATAACTACTGTAGATGGCATTGTTTTGGGTTCAAATATAAGATGTTTTATTTACACAATACTTCAACAGGCTTCCAGTTCCTCTTTCCAAGGCAGCACAATACATCAATGGGGTTTCCATTCACCTCCTCCCAACTCTGACTACCGGCACACGAAAACTGACTTATTTTATGCCGGACCTGGGAGTACTTCTGGTGCCACAGCCTTGAACTTCTGGGTCAGTTGGAAGCCCCTCAAAGAAGGTATTATGTTCTCCTGCAGCACCCATGTTGACATCCAATAACCCTGACAAGGAGGGCCTACAACACTGCAATTCACATCCTGCACTACGGGTATCCATATGAGACATCCACCAATGGGATGCTGCTATCGTGTTCATCGGGGAAGAACATACCCCAGCAAGCAACCACTCAATGTCCTTCTGTGCAGGTTTCTCATCTTGGCAAAGAACCAGCACCAATCTGTCTATCTCTGTCCTTCCATCGATGACATGCAAGCAGCTTCCTTTGTGATTGGGGCACTGAACCATCCAGCAAGGCACTCACATTGGAATGTCCATCTGCAGACTTTTAGTGTTATCAAGTGATTTATTAACATCAATGCAATCGTTCTCCTTGCTCACGTCACATCATCATAGACTTCTACAAGCCTAAATGCTTCTTTCTCGCAATGAAATGTTCTGGAGGATCTTTAATAGTAAGGCATGCATTTTCCTGCCATTGCTGCAGGACATTGGTTCTCTTAATTCCAACAAGTATGATGCCATCCTGAAATATCACCTTCATCTCGTCCTAGTAGTTGTAGAAGCACCCAGAATGACAAAGACTCCATCCACATGATGCAAGTGGCCAATGAGTGGCTCAAAGATCATGAAATAAATGTGCTACAGTATATACCACAACCATTGCTGCCATCCCAGTCACCACCTCAGCAAAATAGCAAATGGTGGAACCTCTTAGGGAACAAAATGCCCTGCAGGACAGTTCTAGACACTAACAAAACCGAAGCTGCTCTTGATGGCCTAACACCCATTCCTGATGTTTCATTTGTTTTGTCAGTTTCACATACGTAAATGTAAGTGTGTGCCTATATACTGCATATATGGTGAATCATTTCAAATGTCAATATTAAGAAAGAATTAAATAAAGACAAACTCACCTGCCTTTGTTTTGTAGATAACTTTTTACTGCTGTTGGGCTGTATCATTGGAGGTGCCCTGCTTTTTCTTTTGATCGTCATCATCATCATCTATGTCATACGGAAGAGAATGAGACGATATTCGTAAGTTTCCATGTTTGAATACAGTGGCAATTGAGCATGTAGTGCTTGTGTGTACACTCATCCAACTCTTTATTTTTAAACCTGGTTGATCCAGGTCTGGATCGTGTTCATGTGTGTGTGAATTTACTGATACATAAAAACAGGCAGTTGTTTTAAATAGATAGATAAGATAGAAATGGCAGTATATAACAGACAGACAGGTACAAACAGGTCATGGAGGCCAAACCTTATTTTTCAGATACAACAGTCAGATGACAAGAAGCAACTCTGGACTGTGGACTCCTGTCCATTTCAGGATGAAGCCGTTTCCAAACCCATACTTAGTCACGCTGTGTCACTTTAGATAAACTATAAAATGTTGATACCCAATATACAGTATATATATATATATATATATATATATATATATATATATATATATATATATATATATATATATATATATACAGTCATATGAAAAAGTTTGGGAATCCCTCTTAATTTTTTGGATTTTTGTTTATCATTGGCTGAGCTTTCAAAGTAGCAACTTCCTTTTAATATATGACATTCCTTATGGAAACAATAATATTTCAGTAGTGACATTAAGTTTATTGGATTAACAGAAAATATGCAATATGCTTCATAACAAAATTAGACAGTTGCATAAATTTGGGCACCCCAACAGAGATATGACATCAATACTTAGTTGAGCCTCCTTTTGCAAATATAACAGCGTCTAGACGCCTCCTATAGACTTTGATGAGTGTCTGGATTCTGGATGGAGGTATTTTTGACCATTCTTCCATACAAAATCAGGGGACTGTGACGGCCATTCCAGAACATTGTACTTCTCCCTCTGCATGGGGGACTGTGATGGCCATTCCAGAACATTGTACTTCTCCCTCTGCATGAATGCCTTTGTCTTGTTGGAATATCCAACCCCTGTGTAACTTCAACTTTGTGACTGATGCTTGAACATTAACCTGAAGAATTTGTTGATATTGGGTTGAATTCATCCGACTATCGACTTTAACAAGGGCCCCAGTCCCTGAACTAGCCACACAGCCCCACAGCATGATGGAACCTCCACCAAATTTGACAGTAGGTAGCAGGTGTTTTTCTTGGAATGCGGTGTTCTTTTTTTATGACCAAATAACTTAATTTTTGTCTCATCAGTCCAAAGCACTTTGTTCCAAAATGAATCTAGCTCGTCTAAGTGAGCATTTGCATACAACAAGCGACTCTGTTTGTGGCTTCTTTCTCATCACCCTGCCATACAGATGTTCTTTGTACAAATTGTGCAGAATGATGTACAGATACACCATCTGCAGCAAGATGTTCTTGCACGTCTTTGGAAGTGATCTGTTAGTTGTCTGTAACCGTTCTCACAATCCTGTGCATATGCCACTCCTGTATTTTTCTTGGCCTGCCAGACTGGAGGTTTAACAGCAACTGTGCCTGTGGCCTTCCATTTCCTGATTCCATTCCTTACAGTTGAAACTTACAGTTTAAACCTCTGAGATCGCTTTTTGTAGCCTTCCCATAAACCATGGGTGCCCACACTATTTCGGCTTGCGAGCTACTTAAAATGACCAGGTCGAAATGATCTACCTACTTTAAAAATTATATATATAGCAAGCACCTGGAACACTTCCAGGTGGGCTATAAAACGGGCCAGCCTCCACCACTGAGGGGCCAGAATTGGGAGGAGGAGGACAAGGTTGCCTGAGAGAAGTGGTGGTGCAAGGTGGAGAGTTGTTTGTTTGTGTTTAAGTGCTTTTGGGACTGTGTTGGGCCTGTGGGACACGGGGAAGACGTGCCCCATGGCTGCAGAGAAAATAAAAGCCTGTGTGATTTTTACACGTGCCTCTGTGTCAGTCTGTGCCGGGTCGGGCGCTATATAGCACCTTTATCACTATATATATATATATATATATATATATATATATATATATAAATATATACTGAGTATACTTTATACATAAAATATATGTTGTCATACCTTGCATAACTGAATAACCTTTATAGCACAATAACAATTCAATACATTTATGGTCACTACAGTATTTGGATTTAATAATCTTCATGTGGGAAAAGGCTGACTCGCATAAATAAGTAGAGCCGAATAATGCAGTCAAGGAGGCAGCTCTTGGAAGGACTTCTTATGCTTAATGATCGAGTGACTCACAGGGAACGATGCTTCGGTGTGTCTGCCTTTGCTTTTGAATTCAGCCGAGTGAAAAATGACGGCTGTCCGATTAACTGCGATTTTAGTTCCCTCTCCTTTCTCTTTCTCAGTTCGCTTTTCGGAAGGACGTCAGTTTCATAATTTTTATGAACAGTTCGAAAGTGCCTTTCCACATTTTCCTTCTTTGGAATAGCAATGATAGATTGACAGATCAGACCAACGCACTTCGATTGTGAGAGAAAAAAATCCTCTTCCAATTCCACATCCAGCCCATACCCTCCCCAAACTATTTTTTTTTTAATCCCTTCTTCAGTTGATATAAATTGGAAGGCTAACTAGATCACAGCCGGAGTTTTGCAGTAGCTCGCGTGTTTGATCGTGCATGCGGGATGACCAATGTGTGAGAAGAAAAGAGATCTCAGACTGGCCGCCCTGTATGTCAGTCAAGTGGCAAATGTCATAGGGAGGATATATGATAGACTAATGTTTAAAAAAATTTTTTTGAATGCAACACAATCTACCTGCACTGCCTTTCCGATATATACCAGTCAATCGCGATTGACGCATTGGGCAGCCCTGCCCTAAACCGTATACTGAACAATCTTTGTTTTCAGATCTTTTGAGAGTTGCTTTGAGCATCCCATGCTGTTACTCTTCAGAGGAGAGTCAAATGGAAGCACAACTTGCAATTGACCACCTTAAATACCTTTTACCACTCATGATTGGACACACCTGTCTATGAAATTCAAGGCTTAACGAGCTAATCCAACCAATTTGGTGTTGCAAGTAATCAGCATTGAGCAGTGACAGGCATTCAAATCAGCAAAATTACAAGGATGCCCACATTTTTTCACGGCCAGTTTTTCACATTTGATTTAATTTCATACAACTAAATACTGCTTCACTAAAAATCTTTGTTTGGAAAGCACCCCAGTACTCAGATGTTCCTAGGAAATGGAAGACATACCACAGTTATCTTTTTTATTTAAAGTAGAGTAAATTATTATGCAGGTTGAAAGGGGTTCCCAAACTTTTTCATATGACTGTATTAATGACATTAAAGACAGGTTGGACTGGTCTCGGAAAAAAGAGGAACTACATCCCCAAATCAGAAAAAGTTGAACGGTATGGAAATATGCAAAAAAAAAAAAAAAATGCAGTGATTCTTAAATTTAATTTGACTTTTATTTTATTGCAGACACTATGAACCCAAGGTACTTCATGTTTTGTCTGGCCAACTTAATATACATCCAGCATTCCTGCATTTCAGGCCTGCAACACATTCGAACAAAGGGGGCAAATTAAGGCCAGGAATGAGGTCAAATAATCAAATATTGATATGATTTCAAACACGTGATGTCAACAGGTATTTGTAATCATGATTTGGTACAAAAGCACTATTCGTGCAAGGCTGACTCTTTGAGGAGCAAAGATGGAAAGAGGATCTCCAGTTTGTCAACAAACGCACAAGAAAATGATTGAAATGTTTAAAAATAATGTTCTTCAAAGAGAGATTAAAAGGGATTTGCATATTTCTTTCTCTAGAGTACATCATATCATTAAACGATTCAAGGAATCCGGTGGAATTTCAGTGTGTAAAAGGCAAGAATGCAAGGCCAAACCAACACCTGTGATCTCCGATCCCTCAGCCGGCACTGCATTTGAACCGTCACTCATCAACAGCTGATGTAACCACATGGGACTACACGGGATAACTTTAGCAAACCTTTGTCAAGCACTACAATATGGAGTTACATTCACAAATGCCACCTAAAACTTCACCTTGCAAAAGAGTAGCCTAATATTAACCATGTCCAGAAGCGGCATTGACTTCTCTGGGCTCTGAGGCATCACACAATGGAGACATGTATTGTGGTCAGGTGAATCAGTATTCCAGATCTTTTTTGGAAGAAGTGGATGCCGTGTGCTCTGGAGCAAAGACAAAAAGGACCATCCAGACTGTTATCAGCAACAAGTGGAAATGCCTCATGCTATGGAGTTGTGCCAGCCCCCTTGGTAGAGGACATTTATACTTCTGTGATTGTCAGCACTAATGCAGAATAGTACATTGAGATTTCAGAGCAACGTATGCTGCCTTCAAGATGACATCTTTTCCTGGGGCGGCCATGCATTTTTCAACAAGATAATGCAAAACCACATTCTGCACACATTGCATAGGCATAGCTACAGAAGGAGAGGGTAGGGGCACTGGACTGGCCTGCCTGCTGTCCTAACCTGTCTCCATCATGGAACCTGTGGAGAATTTTGAAATGGAAAAATGTGACAATGACAACTCTGTACTGTTGCACACCTTCAGACGTGTTTGCAGGAGGAATGGGACAAAATAACACCTGAAACGCTTCATCGCTTGGTATCCTCAGTGCCAAAACGTCTGAAGTGTTGTGAGAAGGAGCGGTGACATTACAAACTGCTGAATGTTTTACCGTCCTAACTTTGTTTGCAATGTGTTGCAGACTTGAAACGCAGGAATGGATATTCTGTATATTAACAAATGAAATGAAGTTGACCAGACAAAGCATGAAATATCTTTGGTTCATACTGTCTGCAAAGAAATAAAAGCCAAAGCAAATTTAAGAATCACTGCTCTTTTTTCCATATTTTCCCGACTTTTTCTACTTTGGGGTTTTATATAAGAAAGGGCAGCACAGGCTCTTTTTCCTTAGGAGACTGCGTTTCTTTAATGTGGGAAGTGACATCCTTCACATCTTCTATATCTCTGTGATGGCCAGTTGTGATTTTCTGTGTTGTGGTGGGCTGGTAACATCACTTCAAGAGAGGCCCACCAAATCAACAAGCTAATTAAAAGGGCAGACTCGGCTATGGGGTACAATTTGGGCCCAGGAGGTCATAGCAAAGGAGAGAATGAAAATAAAACTGAGTGCCATAATGACACACTCTCTGACACACCAACACTGAGGACTTTCAGCCAACAATTATTCAGCAGAAGTGTGTCAAGAATCACTAGGGGGGCTCCTTTATATACCAACGGCAAAACTTCTGCATGATGTCACACTGGGACTGTGCCAAATCAGATGTTTTCTTTCTTTTGAGTTTTCTTTTTTGCTTTATAGTCATTCCAGTGTGTGTTCAGACCAAAATGTGTTTGTATATTTATTTATTTACTTCTCTACCTATTTATATATTTAAAGAGCTTCTGTACAAAGCCAAATTTCACCCTGGGGACAAATAAAGTTCTATCTAATTTAATTTATATAACAAATATATATATATATATATATACTCAGCAAAAAAAGAAACGTCCTCTGACTTTCAACTGTTTTTACTTTCAGTAAACTTAATGTGTAAATATTTGTATGAACACTAAAAGAGTCAACACCATAAGACATAAACTAAAAATGTTTCACAATGTGTCCCTGAATGAAGGGAGGCTCAAAATCAAAAGTACCAGTCAGTATCTGGTGTGGCCTCCAGCTGCTTGAAGTACTGCAGTGCATCTCCTCCTCATGGACTGGGCCAGATTTGTCAGTTCTTGCTGTGAGATGTTACCCCACTCTTCCACCAAGGCACCTGCAAGTTCCTGGACATTTCTGGGGGGAATGGCCCTAGCCATCGATCCAAATCGATCCCGCTCCTGGGTACAGGCCTCGGTGTAACGCTCATTCCTTCGACGATAAACACGAATCCGTCCATCACCCCGGTGAGATAAAACCGTGACTCATCAGTGAAGAGCACTTTTTGCCACTCCTGTCTGGTCCAGTGAAGGTGGGTTTGTGCCCATAGGTGGCGTTGTTGCTGGTGATGTCTGGTAAGGACCTGCCTTACAACAGGCCTACAAGCCCTCAGTCCAGCCTCTCTCAGCCTATTGCGGACAGTCTGAGCACTGATGGAGGGATTGTGTGTTCCTGGTGTGACTCGGGCAGTAGTTGTGGCCATCCTGTACCTGTCACGCAGGTGTGATATTCGGATGTACCGATCCTGTGCAGGTGTTGTTACACGTGGTCTTCCACTGCGAGGATGATCAGCTGTCCTTCCTGTCTCCCTGTAGCGCTGTCTTAGGCGTCTCACAGTGCGGACATGGCAATTTATTGCCCTAGCCACATCAGCAGTCCTCATGCCTCCATGCAGCATGCCTAATGCACGTTCACGCAGATGAGCAGGGACCCTGGGCATCTTTCACAGTCGGTAGACAAGTCTCTTTAGTGTCCTGCGTTTTTAGAACTGTGACCTTAAATGTCTACTTTCTGTAAGCTGTTAAGGTCTTAACGACCATTCCACAGGTGCATGTTAATTAATTGATTATGGATAATTGAACATGCATGGAAAACATTGTTTAAACCCTTTACAATGAAGATCTGGAAAGTTATTTGGATTTTTAAAACATTATTGTTGAAATACACAGTCGTGAAAAAGGGACGTTTCTTTTTTTGCTGAGTATATATAGAAAGATAGATATAGATATAATAAAAGAGGGACAAGAGGCAGAAAAAGGTTTGGGGTTAGCCACCCTGTATACCTGGTATAAAATAGCCTATAACTGAAGTAAGGACTAAGTCCAAACAGAACTAGGCAAGCATTGAGAATATTTCTGGAGGGCAGACAGGCGGTGGTGTGCTGTAGAGCTGGACCCAGAAGTGGATCAGGCTGATCCTTCCTTGGAAGATCTGGAGATGAGGGAAGAGAGGGAGAGTCAGTACACATCGCCACCCCCTGGCCTGGAATTGAGTTACAATCACTAAAGCTGCTTCAGCTGCCTGCCATGTGCACGTGTGTGACAATATATATGGAGGCATGTATCCAAAGTAACTTACAAATGACATTGATACAGCACCATTGTTTCCATAGCTTGTTCATAGCATTAGCACTGCTCAGTAAATGAACTCGCTCGGGGGTCACACAAGCAGTTAATGGTGGGGACTCAAATGCCAACCTGCTTTACAGTTACATGTCTGGAGGTTGTCCAGAAAGCTTCATTAGATTGCTGAGACCCCACCTCTCAGTTGTTGTACCCAGTAGACTATGATGGGAATTTTGAAACCCTTTATTACTGGTAATACATTTCTTTTTTTAAGTGTGTGGAGTTAATTTAAATGACTGATGAGAGACTTTTTGTTGATTCTCACAGTTAAAAAGATTTTCATTCTGTCTAAACTCTCATCTGCTCAAGTCCCTTTCATGATGAATGGTCACAATTGTTTAAGCAAATGTATCAATAAAGAGAGCTCTGTTTATGCTACATATAACTTATACCAGTGGTTCTCAAACTGTGGGGCGGGCCCCCCTAAGGGGGTGCGAAGTAACAAAAAGGGGGGCACGAAGATGTGAAAAAAAGAAAACAAGAATCGAAAATATGAAAAATACATCTATTGAAACCAAAACAAATTAACTTAAACTACATTCTGATACTAGAAAAATAAATATAGAGTTAGCTGTGGTGGGTTGGCGCCCTGCTCAGGGTTTGTTTCCTGCCTTGTGCCCTGTGTTGGCTGGGATTGGCTCCAGCAGACCCCCGTGATCCTGTGGTTAGGATATAGCGGGTTGGATAATAGATGGATGGATAAATATAGAGTTAGAAAAATGTCGATAAAAGTTAAGTAGGTATAATAAAATATGCATCTATGATATATCATTAATTAAAAAAGAACAAATTAGTATTAGTGGGCACCTTTCAAAGAAAAGTTAGGGGGCACGATTAAAACTGATATGAAAACTCGGGTCGCAAATACGTAAAGGTTGAGAAACGCTGACTTGTACAGTATAATCATTTTGTAAGAGCTAGGGTAGTATGGCGGCATGTCTGCCTCACATCCCTACGAACCTGGGGTACCATAAATAAAACTTTGCATCGTTTTGAACATGAAAGTATGTATGTGCCAAAAAAAAATTATTCCCAAACCTTGGCATACACATATTTGCTCACAACTTACCCTTTATAAATCACAGTCATCTAATAAATGTGCGTACATGAATGCACCTTGAAGCTTGTCCCGTTGCCACCATACCTGGACTCTGCTAATCAGCCTCATACATATGCAGTCAGGATGCTGCAGACCTTCACTGGCTGCTAGAGTAGCTGCCCACCTGACACGTCGAGACGCTGCCACCTGCATTTGAGGAGCCCTATAGTGCGCTCTGCAGGCATTGTAGCACCTCTGCGCCTGAGCTCTGGGGTCACGGAAAGACGTAAAGGTGTCAGCGTCTGGTCAGGTAGCCACTACCCTCAGGCAAATGTAATGACATAATTGGTGTACAGGCCATATGAAACACTGAGGGATCAGTCAGTCACCTTACCAACAATTAAGCCATTATATACAGAACCATCAGCAAGTTATCTTCCAACACTACTTTGCCTCAAAATAAATGAATCATGGGCTGACCCAGGGCACCAAACCAGGACATTTGTCACTCTCATCTTGACATCACAGATGACTTGTGTGTTAATGAAATGCCACTGCTTACAGTTAACAAAAGCAGTGTCATTGTCACTCGGTGTCTTTATTGCAATATGAGTGTAGTCAGTTAACTGGATACATTAGGAAAACCGGACAATGCTGTAAATGTCCTTTGTGCATTGCTTAACTCAGTCAGTTTATGGCTTCCAGCACAGCTGGCACGATGGAGTTGAAGCTTGGCCGAGGTATCCCTTACCTGTTGACCAGTTCCCTCTGATAGGTGCCTGTTGCCAGAAACCCGGCTGTTGTTACAACCCGAATATGAACGGGTGTAGCTCGATGTCAGGCAGTCTGCCTTTCTAACGCCGGATCCATCTCAGCACAAACTTCCAAGACAGTGGCTCTTGAGAGCTTAAATTGGCTCATAAACCAGTCATCATCATGTGAAAAAAATCCAGTCTCTAAAAACTCGTTCCCATCATATATGAGTATCTGCAAAGTCTTCAAGCAGCATCAAACATGAATAGTCTGAGATTTAGAGCTTTCTCTATGCAGGGAGTGGATCACGTCTGTGTTTTTACTTAATGCAATCATTGACAATGAGGGACTGCTTTGGCTTCGAATCCTGAGATGTGACAACAGGTAGCTGATATAAATGGGCAAAAAACTAAACATGTTCAATTCAAATACGCAGCATTGGCCCTCTTAAAAGGTAACAAAACTAGAGTGTGTACATCATATTCATGACTTTTAAGCTTTAATATGTGTGTCACGTGAACACATTATAATAACAGCTTCCATCCATCCATTTTCTAACCCGCTGAATCCGAATACAGGGTCACGGGGGTCTGCTGGAGCCAATCCCAGCCAACACAGGGCACAAGGCAGGAACCAATCCTGGGCAGGGTGCCAACCCACTGCAGGACATACACAAACACACCCACACACCCAGCACACACTAGGGCCAATTTAGAATCGCCAATACACCTAACCTGCATGTCTTTGGATTGTGGGAGGAAACCGGAGCGCCCGGAGGAAACCCACGCAGACACGGGGAGAACATGCAAACTCCACGCAGGGAGGACCCGGGAAGCGAACCCGGGTCTTCTAACTGCGAGGCAGCAGCGCTACCACTGCGCCACCGTGCCACCCTAATAACAGCTTGGTAATATTAATTACCAGTAACGGCGCCGTGCAGTGAATACACTGAACTTGAGCATTCCTAGTTTTCATCCTCTTTCTCTGTACGTTTACCATTCGTTTGCTCAGAGGTTGATGCGCTTGCTGCTTTCTGAGCAGCTCTTCTTTTCTCCACCCTAGCAACCCCGCTTCTTCTCTTCTTCCGTCGGTATCTTTTCGCGTTACAACTGATTAGGTCAGTGTTTGTGTTGCAATTACTTAGTACGTTTACTTTAATTTTTTACTTAAGCTGGCACTTAAATCTTCGATCGGTCTCAAGAATTATTTAAGATATGAAGAGGTAGAGGAAGTGACGGCGAAGGTGGTAGGGATGAGAACGGTGCATGCATGGCCACTGTCGAGTGTTGATTGTACAATAAAATAAAAATAAAAAGAGGACTAACCTTGGAGGTCAATCATCACCCTAAAAGCAGATAGTAGACATCACGTTGTATATGTGTACCAAATTTCAGGTCAACAGTTTGTGAGCTACAGGTGATTTGAAATCCTCGACAGACAAACGGACAGCCACAGTAGCGTATTATATATAAAGATTATTACGTGTGTGAGTCATCATTTAGATGGTTTGCCTGCATTTCCCAACTTCATCCAGGCTGTCGTCATTTCCCATTTTGCCCCGCCGCGTACGCATGGGTCAGAGTTGCCGTAAATATACACTTCTTCTTCCCTCAAGTTTTCTTTTATAAACCCTGGCTTTTGTTTGGTAAGTTGCGTATGCACATTTCGGGCCTACTTTTGTGTGTATGCAAGGTTTTTAAATCTGATCCCTGGCCACTGTTGATTTGACATTTGCGTGTTCTCCCAACGTCTAGGTGTGCTTTTCTTCAGGCCTCACACATCCCTTTTAAATGAATTGGTGACTCTAAGTTCCCTCCCAGCGGGTGTGCTTCAGTATTTTTTCAAGGTTTGGTTCTTGCCTTGCACCTGATGCTACTGAGACGGCCTTTGAACTGAACTAAATGGGTGCTTACATCGAGAGAATACGAGTCAGTCAGACAGAGAGTGAGATGCTGCTTTAAAGGACGTGAGCGGAGGCCCAGGGTTGTGTGACAGCTTTTCTCTTGTTTTCAATGCCTTTCTGTCTGTTCTTATGGTATATCAGTTCTTTCTTTTCCTCTCTTTGTGTGGGACGGGGTCTGCAGTGCTTTGCAATGTGGCATCGTGCCAGTCCCTTTCAAATGCCAGGAGGGTGTGCTGAGGCCACCGCTAATATAATGTTTGCTGTGTCTTTCTCTCTATCTTAGCCTCTGAGTTCCTGTGTATTGAGTCATCAAGAGGGTGTCACGCCATTTGCTTTCAGATGGAATGCACTGAGCAGCTGTGTTCTTGAGATCCTAATGCAAACCCATCATCCATTTAGTAAGCCTGGTTTTCCTGCTGAGGCAACAAAACGCGTCCACCTGGAAGAGGCTATGGCTAGCTGCTTCAAGAGGAGGACGTAATGCTCTAGTACTCCTGCATCCTGGACCTAAAAACATTCATCTAAGCAACAGAACATTCAGCATGAACTGGTGATGTTCTTAAGCAGTCTGTCTCTACAGTAAGTCTGAATGAGGCTCTGTCTGCCCAGAACTTATTAAACACACACAGGTGGTACTCAGCGTCTTTGTCCATACACGGTATATATTAACAGGGCAAGTGTAAGCCAAACCATTTACAGGTGAGGGAGCTGCAAGGAACTGCACAGAGCATTAATAAAGTGTCCAAAATACATTTTAACTCCTATATTCTGTAATTAGGGGGCAGTTAATCGTATTTATTCACAGTTCAAACTAACATCAGCAAGAACAAACATCTGGAGCCATCCTTCCAGGTAAGGCGTTTGTTTTTCTTTATGACAGACCTCATCAATACAGAATTTACGTGAAAGCTGTATCGGTGAGTTAGCCATCACTGCCACGTCTGCACATCTGGAAGGCAGGACCACTTGCCCTTTGGGTTTCGAGAGAGTTAGTGAGACAAAGTTTTAAAATGGCACCTTGTTTACCTTCACACCACAGGGTGGCTTTGTAAAATCACTTCTGTGATTGTCTGAAAAGAGCTGGATTGTATGTGGGGAGGAAAATACATCCAGCCAGCTTTTACACTCTTAAATATAAAAGGGTCACAGTGGTTCTTCAGAGCGGTGGCACAGAGAAACCGTTTCTGTTTCCAAAAACATTTCCAGAAGGAACCTTTATTTATTTAGCTCTGTAACTGGATTCATAAATGGATTCTAAAAGATTTGGGAAATACCAATGGGTTTCTGATTTTAAATGCACCCATACTGCATACAATAGCACAGGGCAAGTTCCAGTTTTTTTCATCTGTTAGTATTCTGCTATGTAGTCTACAATACATTAAACATTTCTGTTTTGTCCACATATTAGCAACCCTTTCAAAGTCCAAAGAATCAATCTGTTATATAAAGAATCATTGCTGGAATTAAATGGTTCTTTATCCAGCAGGGGTTCTATGAAGAATCACCCAACCCATTGAAATGCCACTACAGAACAGTTATTTTAAGAGTGTATCTCACAAGGGTCTATCTGTTAGAGTAAGATTGGGTTCACCTCCTTCCTGACACCAACACAATGCACAAAACTTAATTTCTTTAAGCATATTTTTACCTTTCCTTTGTTTTGCTTATACATGAATTTGTACAATAGCTGCACTACCAGTCTAAGACGAGTGTTGAAATCCAAGTAATCAATATAGACCTCAGTGTTAATGTTTGCATTGCACTCTCTTTGGAATGTATTATGTAATGTGTGTAGTAATAAAATCCACTGCATTTGTCATTCCAACAGATGATGCACCGGAAACATTTGTAATAATAAAATGCATTTACCACAAATGTTATATGACCTTTGGTATGGGATTTGTAAAAAAAATTAAAAAGCAGTGTGAGGTTTTTAATGCACCATCAGAGGGAATGACAAATGCAGCACATTTTATTACTAAAAATGTTTGTGATGTGACTTAGTTTGAAATGACAGAGATATAACAACTGGACAGACACACACTTGTCCTTTTATTATGGTGTATATTACCCCTTTATTCTTTTACAACAGACTCCTTCTCATCTGCCTATGCATTTCGATACTGTCCACTTCTACTCTTTATTCACCTAACACTGTATATATAGTATATGGATTTCTTAATTACAGTCATCCAATAATGAGCTCAGAATGGCCATTACTGGTCTTTGGTTAGTCCCTTCTAATATAATGCTAATCTGCTCTGTAAAGCTTTGTGCACAGTTTTTAAGTCTACGAAATAACGTTCACTTTTTAATTCCCATTCAGCTAGTTTGTTTCCTTAATTATTTCTGCTAATACGGGCAATTACCGTTCGTTAAACATCAGATCCACCATTTCTGCCGTAAATGCCAACATCAACAGTTTACGCACATATTGCCATTTCTCTCATTAGTTTTTCCTACGAGGCTGAAGTTTAGGTCGAGCATAACCACACACAACTGTTGCCTCCAACCAGTTTCCCCAGAGTGCAAAAAGTATCAGCGACTCCTCACGCTGCGCACGTGCTCAAGGAATGAATGCGCGATCACGTACGCTTCTACGGCAAGCTGTAAGGTCCAAGCTACGTGTTTACACAAACTTCGACAATTCCGTAACGTGCTGCGCGTTTCTAAAGAACTCACTGTCAGAAGTAAATTGCATTTTTATAGTGAAAAAGCAAGCAGAAATCTGGAATTGCTTAATACAAGTGTTCGCGTCTGATTTTCACGTATCTTTTAACGCTTCACATCTGGTAAAGTTCTTACATATTTATATTCTTTGAACATTTTCTGCACAGATATCATCAGTTTTTGAACTTGTTTACCGACAAGAATATTTTCATTTGCAATGCACGCGTATTTCATACTGGTACATAAAGTTTCGCAAACAAATCTCATTTATAAAATCATAGACGTATCGACTTACTTTATCTGGAAAAAAATTACAAAAAAAAAGTCACGCTTATTTCTTTGTGTAATTTTGGGGAATACATTTTATTATATATTATGTCTTATTCAAGCCTATTCCTACTGTCTTAGTCAGCTAGGAACAACTGAAATAACTCATTTAGTTGAAGTGACTAAACGGATGCCCTATACAGACTCACTTAAACGATTTGAATGTTAAAAATAAGAGACACCAAAGCTGACGGGTGTGCCTTCACATTTCAAAACTTTTTTATATTCTGTAGGAATGAGGTACAGAAATCAGACATGAACAAACACTTGTGGTTGTTTTATCCCACGTGGTAAGATGAAAACTTACACTTACCTGCCTGGTTTGAACTGAAAACATAAGAGGAGCTAAAACTGACAGGTGGGTTATCAGATTTAACTCCTTATTTTTATTTCCTGTAGAGATATAAGGGGTCAGAAAACAGTTGTGACTTTTGTTTCAAAGAAGAAGGACATATTCCCAGTTATATGTTTTGAAGTGAGAACACACAGGGGTCTAAAATAGAGGAGGGCTTTTCAAAACTGCTTCATGCACCCTCTTCTTGGAAGAAAAAATAAATAAATCAGTTCATACGTATCTGATAATGGTTAAATGTTATAATTGAAGAAGGTCTGAAATAAAAATAACTGGGTGGTAGGCTGGCAGATGTGGCACCTTCTTATTTCTTGCACAGGTATGGAATGGAAAATCAGCTGCTAAATTCATGAAACCGTACTTACCTCTCCTGTTCAGAAGAAAGAAGGAAAAAAAAAAAAGCAGAAACGCATTGGAGACCAAAACTGACAGGTAGGTCAATACATTTAACCTCCCTTCTTACTTTCTGTATCTTTTTGGGATAGTAAATTATTTATGGAATATTAAGAGTATGAGGAGTGCCGGTGTTAGGTTATTTTGTGCCCTAGGCCAAGCTTATTAGTGTGCCAACCGACTGTTGGGTAGCTAAGCTGTGCGTCTGGGATCCCCACCCTTATGATCTGCACCCTAAGCGAATGCCCAGTTCACCTTAATGGTGGCACCCACCCTGAATATGAGCTTTATCTCTACCAAGGTAAGAAGAAAAACCTGCACACTAATCACTAGTCGGAACTGAAAACAAATGGGAGACAAAATGTGATGGTTACATCATCAGGTTTAGCCAACTTTATTTTGAAGGAAGATTGAGGAACAGGCAATTTTTTGGTACATGTTGGGTATTGCTGTCATCTTTTATTATATAAGAATAAAAAATGCACTTTAAGGCTTTACCTGAAAATTAAAGGAAACAGGGTGGTGGCCCATCGTGGAGGACACTCAAAATGCACACCAGCAGTTAGCCACTTAGCACCAGCCAGTTTAGTTTGGAATGCCATTTGTGTGAAAATGAAACACATAATCACCTACAAAAGTGCAGAGATATATTGTGAAAGAGGACACAAACAAAGATAAAGAGTTGAGGCACCAGCGTGGTGACTTTGTATACTTTGATGAAGCATAAAGAAAGAAAACATGTAATAAATGCAGCGTAGTCTTTTCAGACTGGATTCTCAATTAAACTGAAAGAAGGTGGCCGATTTCTGGGGTATGAGTTCACGAAGTAGGAAAGAGAGGGTCCAGGCGGACGGAGATGGATGTCAGAGGTGAGTAGCTGTCAGTCTTCAGTTCTGCAGAGGGAGAAAAAAAGAAGGCATTAGTCCACGGCGCCAACCCCTGATCGGTGGGTAATTACTGCCACTGAAACCCTTAAGCTGCCTCCAATGTGCATGCATGTGATAATACTTGATGTATATAAATGAGTCAATAAACCGTACTGTAACTGTGCTTACCCAAAAGTTCTGCAGCTTTAGTTTGCTTCATGGGATTCTAGCAATAGGGTGACATGCTGGAATGACTCCACAGACAAAATATCCTTGTTTTTAAAAGTTTTAGTAAAAGTGCAAAGTAAAACAGTTCACACAAAAATAGAGGGAAAAATAGATACTGCAAAAGTTGTTGTTTAAGAAAAGTTCTTTGATAGCTTATATCTTGTTTTCGTTTCTTTAACTTTGCTTATACAGTCGAACCATTTCTAATGGCTCAGAAAACTGCAAATGGGTCTATCAGTCCATGCTAGCAATGAGACGAATTCCAAAAATACTGACTCAGCACACTGCATTACAGATACAGCAAGAAAATTCTGTCTCATATTAACTTACCATAATCTATAACTATGAAATTCTATTCTACTTATCAAACACTAGTATGAGTTTAGCTTAAAGCTTTAACATTCTAAAATTGTCTTTTACATGTACAAAACTGTATAATCAAGGAAGAAGTCACCTAAATCATTATAAAGCACAATGTAATCATTTTATTATTATTATTAGTACTAGGGGGCTTTACCCCCGTTCGCTTCGTTTGCCAAACCCCGCCTGCGCTACGCACCAGCAACTTCACGTTTCTGCCGCTCGCGTATGTGGATTTCACTTTCACCAAACAACAACACTTTTAATTCTCGCAGTTAAGCCTCTTCATTGGGAAGAAACACTACTTTTCCCTGATGGCAACACGAATTAGACGATCTACAAGTCCCCGACTTAAAGTTTAAATCCGAACAATATATTCGATCTCTTTTCCGTTTGTTAGCGCTAATGCTAATGAACAAGATGCAGCGGACAGGAAGATGTGGAAGAAGATGATCCGCTGTAGCGACCCCTAAATCTCTTGGCACAACGTCTCGTCTCGCGGGACGAGAAAATATCACTATGAAAAAGTCTCATCTCGTCCCAGGATATTTTTATATAATAAAGAGACATGTTTTATTTTTAAGGACTGCTGATACTCCTATCGGTTAATCATTTTCTGTTGATTGCTTTTCCTTGACTGTAGATAGTAGGCTACCATTCACATTCCAGCTGATTAAACTTCAAGGTAATGAGATTTATAATAGTTGTGCATGCAAAATAAATATAATTTAACATATTGTAACTGTAGCAGGCAATGGGTGCATTTATTAAACGATAACAAACTGCACATTAAAAGCTTAATGACCTAGTTATACGTTCTTAGTCCACAGTAAATGGCCGGTAAAAGAAGACGCTCTGCTAGTCTTACTCCATAATTTAGAGTCTCCATTTAATCTTTCAATCACATTTTTCAAATCTGAAAATAAAAGCACAGGATCAGGAGCAGAAGCCACCCAGACAAAGCCAGGAGTTGTGAAGCTGCAGCAGCATTAGCCACTGTACCACCATGTGGTGTAGCTGATCATATAGCTAATCTTAGAAACTTCATGTGGAATCAGAAACTTCTATAATGATGTTCAGAGTAAAGCAATAAAAACAAGAGGAATATCTGAATGATTTGATAAATGCTGAGTACTCTCTTCTTTTTGCCATTACAAAAACTGGGACCATATCATACGTGTCCCAACAGATTTCCAACTCCACACCCATACGTGAAATGATCCCAGATCTGAAATTTCCTTTCTGCACACTTCATTGTGGTAAATTTAATTTTACGTTGATAAGTTTGCCATCTTTTTTCTCATCACTCTACACTCAATAAACCCATCATGACAAAGTGAAAACATGTTAGCAAAAAGATTTTGCAAATGTTTTTAAAAACAAAAACTGAAATCTGTCATCTACATAAAAGTTTAGAACCTTTGCTGTGGTTCTCCAAATTTTTATCTGGTGCCTCCATTATGCTTTCGTTATCCTCATTGGTCTCAATAACTGTGAAAAGAGGAAGTTTGGAAACATCAGAACTCATCCTAGAGTTGGCTGTCTGGCCAACCAGAATAACCAGGCTGGAAGAGCTTTGGTCAGGGAGGTGACAGGGAACCCAATGGTCACTCCAACAGAGCTTCAGAAGTCCTCTACTGAGATGGGAAAAGTAGTTGGATGGATGACCATCTCAGCAGCACTTCATAAATCAGGTGTTCATGGCAGAGTGCCAAAGTCCCACTCAATCATTTAAAGGACTCTGAGAGCCAGAGGAAAAGGAATCTGTGGTCTGATTAGACAAAAATTGAACTCTTTGGTCAGAACTCTAAACACAATGTCTGGCGAAGACAGGACACTGCCCAATACCATCTCTTCATGGTGATGTGGGTGATGGCAGCGTCATGTTATGAGGATGCTTCTCAGTGGCTGGGAGAATTGTCAGAACTGAGGGAAGGATGAATGCAGACAAATACAGAGTACTATTTGAAGAAAACCTGCTCCAGGGTGCATATAAACCTCAGAATGGGGTGACAGTTCACCATTCAGCATCTCAATGACCTGAAGCATACAGCCAAAACAAAGCTGGAGTGGCTTCGGGACAAGTCTCTGAATGTCCTTGGGTGGCTCAGCTAATGCCCAGACTTAAAGCCCATAGAGCATGTGTGGAGAGACCAGAAGGTGGCAGTTTACAGACGCTTCCCATCCAATCCAATACAGCTTAAAAGAATAAGCCAGGAAGAATGGGATAAGCTGCCCAAATCCAAGTGTGCAATTACCCAAGATGACTGGAATTCCTGCAAAAGGTGCTATTACTAAATACAGAACAGAAAACATATATGAGTGACACATTTCAGATTTTGATTTTTAAGAAATTCTCAAACCTTTCTGAAAAAATGTTTTCACTTTGTCATTATGATTTATTGAGTGTACAGTAATGAGCTAAAATGGCACATTTATCCATTTAAAATTGAATCTACAATACAATAAAGTGTGCAAAAAGGACAGTTTGAATCCACTGTGTCATTGATTGTCAGACCAAATTCAAATCCACCCACACAATTTTACTTATTTATCCTGTTTCATATTGCAAGGGCATGGTGTGTCTTTTGACAGTGCTGGGATCAAATAGAAACTTTTATGTTACTTAAGTGCAATGAATAGGAGTTTTGGGAATCTTTGGACTGTGCTCGTCTTGTGTTAGGAATTTGTGTACGTAGTTTTATGATCATTTATTAATTTTATTGCTCTTCTGGCAATACTGTCTATTTTTGTTTGCTTTAGAAGACTCACCTCCATTTTGTGGTAAACATCGTGTGGCCGTAGCCATTTGTTTGCAGCTAGTACACCCATAGTTGGTCATGTGACACAGAGGTCACATGACATATCATGTCTTCACATCCCTCCTACATAAGATGATGGCACCCAGATCCATTTCTTTAACAAACAACACATATTATTGCTATTTTACTTTTGAGTCTGATTTTGGGTTTAGGCTGTGACTTGCACGTATCTTGATAATAATTCTGTCTGCTATTGTTTACTTCTTCTATCTCCAAGTCCAAAATTTCTTTGAACAGCTGTCTGTCCCCAGTGGTCATAAGTTCTAGTTCAACAATTAAGAGTGCAGGCCATGTGTTATTTAAAAAACTCCAGTCAACTTTCAAACTTGTTACAGAATTATACTTTTTTTTGCCTAGCATTTAATGATGTTACACACACTATGGAGACAAAAAATGTATACGTTTGAAAGAAGAGTGAATATAATGATTGAGATGTAATGTAAAAAGACCGGAAGGTGACAGAGTCAGTTTTGATAGCTGGAGATCGGTCCTTCCAAACCACGAGCGTAGACATTCGGTAGGAGCTCAAAGTAGAGCTGCTGCTTCTCCACAGCGAAAGGAGCCAGTTGAGGTACCTCCTAGATGGCTCCACGTGGAGATGTGCAGGCAGGAGAAGACCTCATGGCAGACCCAGGACACACTGGACAGGTGTTATCTCTTGGATGGCCTGGGAACACCTCAGTATCCCCCGGGAGGAGTTGGAAGAGGTGGTAGAGAAAAGGGACATCTGGACATCATTGCTTGGACTGCTGCCCCCGTAGACCTAGACATGGATAAGTGGCAAAAAGTGAATAGATGAATGGATGGAAGCTGACAGAATCAAAATCTAAAGGAAGGCACAGTCTTGCTAACAGGGAGTCAAATTATCTGGTGTCAAAAATCAAGAATGAAAGAAACAATTACAAGTCAAAATTCAAGAGCAGGAGTCAAAAACAAAAGCTAACAAAATCAATCCCTCTTCGAAAGTAATTGATTCTGCAGAAGGACATTAACCCCAAATACAGAGAAGAAGAATGGAGAAGAAACCCTATTCACTCACAAGAAGCAACCATCAAAGACCAGGCAGAGGAGACTGTGGGCAGTTGTAAATATCTGAAGACAATAGTAATGATAAGAATAATAACTTTATTTAAATAGCACCTTATCATACATTTACAGGCAACTAAAGGTGCTTTCCACAGAGTAAGAAAAAACAAAGATATACCACATTTACTTGGATTATTATCATTAATTAATACTATGATAATTTCTAATTAATGTAAGTATACTAAATACAAAATCAATTAGGTATTGTTAAGCAAACGTTACCCACTAAAGTGCAAAACAAACCTTCACTCTTATCAGATAAAGGTTTTCTATTTACAATATTTATACATTCAGGCAGACAATAGAACAACCAGATCTAGTTCAAATATATAAATAAATATATACAGTACATATCTACATCTTACCTAGGCATATGTACATTGCAACCCATTGAGTAGAAAAAGTTTGATGTTATTAAAGTTATTAAAAAAATACAAAAGAAAATAAAACAGTCCATAGTGGTTTCTTTTGATTTAGGATGTAAATGGTGATTGTTTGATCTGCTGACACGTAAGAGAGGAATACAAGAAACTCCTATGATGGGCAATAGGAGAAAAATAAACCTCTGCAGGGCCACAGTCGTAAGACAGAAGCGAGCAAATCAAATAGTTAGGCCTGATGGTAATCACTTTCTAGTAGAATCAAAATTGATTTTCAAGAAAAACACGGACGTCATCTCCAAAAAGGGCCAGTGGGTCCCTCTACTGTCTAAGGAAGCTGAGTCTTTCTAATGTGAGTCCTACCTTTAAATCACTCTTTTATAAATCTTGTATCAAGTCTGTCTTTACTTAAGTTCTGCTGGGCCTGTTTCATAAATCTTAATGTCTGCAACAAGAACAAAGTAAGTCTTAATGTAAAACGGAACAAAAAAAGAACAAGATGTCAACTGTCTAATCTCACAGATAAGGAAGTATTATGAGAAGCAGAGCAGGATTCACCCACCGCCTTGTTAATTGCAGTTGTTGCCATCAGGTTACAGTTTCAAGGTTCCAAGGATGATAAGCAGTCAGTTCAAATACTCCTCCATTCCAACTGCTGGTAATCTTCTAAATAAGTTCAGTTTTTTAATAAACATCCACAGGCTTAAATCATAGGATGAAAAGTTAGCATTTGTATCAATCATTATTCAAGACTAAATGCTCGTTTATTGTTATGTCAAATATGTTTGATCAAATGTTTCATTATCAGTATTATGATCATTGCTGTATTTTATGTATTTTTAATACATTTAAATATGATGACTTTATTCATGGTAATGTGGTTTTAATGTCACATTGTGGTCTGTCTGTAAAATCTGCTGATTAACCAAATGTCCCTCTTAAGACCATAATATTGAATTGAAATTGAAATTGAAAGATGTCTAAAAGCTTGTATACAGAGGAGAGCAGGTTGCCATCTTAAATACCTGACACATGATGACGTCACATGATGCTGGTGGTCACACTGCAACCAGCATCATAGTCATACAGCACATAAGATGGCTGCAGCCATGAAAACTGAGTGTCTAACGACAGCATTAGGAACAGAAGTCTTCCCAAAATGGCAGCACAATGACATCACTGTGATAATGATAACAATAGATAGCAGAATGTGTGAGCAAAATATGATCAAAAGTTGTAAATAGACAAAAACTAATAAGGATTATGACAGATGAGGAGAGTAGTTGCACTTTCACTCCTACTTTCTCATAAGCTAAATTAGCATTTTGGCCATCAAAGGGCATGCAGAGATATCCATCTTTTTAAAACACAAAATTAATGTGTTCTTCAACATTTTTACTATAGACGCTAAGAACATAAGAAATTTGGGAAATAAGTGGAGACCGTTCGGTGCATCAGACATGTTTGTTTAGGTAATATATAAACTGCCCCAATATCTCATCCATGTACTCCGTAAAGGTTGTCCAGATTGCTACTCCATCTTAGTGTCTCAGTAGTTTGTTCCAGACTCTCACAAACACTCTTCCTTCCCTTTGATTTCCACTGGTGTCCCCAAGTATGTAATTCATCCTTAGGATGAAAGAATTCTACTGTATCAACCTTACCAATTTAGAATTCTGAAGATCTGGATTAGGTCCCCACACAGTCTCCTCTGCACGAGACTGAACAGTTTTCATTCTCCAAGTCTGTCAGAGTACGACATGCCCTTAAGTTCTGGGATGCACTTTATTGATCTCTTCTGCACAGCTTCAACTACTGCTATGTCTTTCTTTTAGGATGGAGACCAGAGGACTCATGTATAAACAGTGTACAAAAATGTTGCATATGCTCATTTTCATGCTCATGTCAAGATGTTGTGAAAGATCCGCCCGGTTCCAGACAGACATCAAGGTCCACAATATCCAAAAGCACACTCGTTTATTAAACAGTTCTTTTTAGCACACAACACAGTGCCCCAAATCCACAGTCTCACCATAACTCAGTCCTTATGTATCACTTTTCTGTTTCTACTGCCGCCTCTACTCCTCTCGGTAAGCTCGGTCCTCTGCCTCCCAACTCCGGCTCTCTTAATGGAGTGAGGCAGCCTCTTTTAAACTGCACCCGGAAGTGCTCCTGGTGCTCTCCATTCACCTTCCAGCAGCACTTCCGGGTGTGGCAGAAGTGCTGCATGCGAATCCAGCTCCTCTTCTGACAGCACTTCCTGGTGTGGCAGAAATGCTGCAGACCGTGCTTCCAGAGCTGTCCAGGAGTCCTGTGGCAGTGGCCATGAACCCCAACAGGGTTAAGCTTCTAAGCCCCAAGCCCATGGGCTGCCCTCTCATGCCCCAGGGTATGAATTGCCCCTCTCCTGGTTCCCTGCTTTTCCAGGGCTCCCGGTAGGACATGATCCCCAACCATCCATCACAATGTATAAAAATCAAACTTTGCATAATGCTACGCACATTTTCATGGAAGCTTCAGACCATACATAGTTTCTGCTCAGTTTTGTAAATGGGCAGCACCCAGGGTCAAAGCAGTGTTTCTGTGTGGTTCCCCTTTCTTTTTCAGATTGACTTTCCATGACATGGGCTTTATCAAACACACTGAAATTAATTGCATATCATTTACAAATTTAAGGCACTTGATTGTAATCAATCTGTAAAAGTATAATGGTGCACAGAATGGCCAAAATATCATAGCTGCTTTAGTGTTGTTAGAAGACGTCGCAAATGGAAGAATTAGAAGAGAACGAAGATTTACAGATCTTATTGCTTTCGTGTCCCATGATGATGACTGGCTTCTGAGTCGATTTCCAAGAGCTGTCCTTTAGGAGCTGTGTGCCGAACTGGGGTCAGATTTACAAAGGCAGACTTTGAGGAATTGTACTGTATGTGCTCCTTTGGGTGTTTGGCCACAGGAGGTTTTCAACGTGAACTGCCTGACCAATTGGTTATTTCACAATCATCACTTAGTCGCCATGCCAACAGGGTGGAATATTATTATCTATTTATTATCACGATATATATGATTTCCTCACACTATGGTTGAGCAAGCAAACATCAAAGTGTAATTCACAACAACATCTGGTTTTCCAAAAATAATTGGAGCGGTCGACTGCATTCAAATTGCTATAAAGGCGCCTTCAGAGAATCAGCTTGCTTATGTAAATAGAAAGCATTTCCACTCTATTAATGTGAAAATTACCTGCGATGCAAAAATGCATTTCACTAATGTAGTGTCAAGATATATAAGTGTCTCTCCAATAACTGCAGCAGCTCACTGCTCAAACAGTGCGAGCCCAGAAGTCCAGTGATGTTGACACTCAGATGATGGGCTACACCTTTTCAAGTCACCTTTGATATCTGACCACCTCTTTTTTAGACATTTCAGACACTGTGCAACTTTCTGAACTTGAACTTTTGAGTCCCTTTGGCATGCTGTGCCACTCCATCAATATCCTTTTGTTGCTTATACCACTGCTTAAGTCACCAAATAGTAAATTTTTCCTTGCCTCCAAATTCTTTTTTACATATGCTTTTGCCTTCATCTTTTATCAAAACACTGAACGGAAGGGGCTATTTATATTGATTTGCATATTCAAATAGGTGAAATTCTGGGAGGAGTCAGGGTGGGGCTATAGGCTCATGCATGTGTGCTAAAATTCACATTGATTAGGATTTATGAAGGGAAAGTGTTGTAAAAGAATGAGACTCAACACATTGAAAAAGGTTTGGGGCAGCCACCCGTATATTGTCCCTGGCTGCAAAAGGTTTAAAGAAACAAGAGGATGCTCTCAGGTTGAGTTCCCAGATTGAACTGAACTGGTTTGGAAGAATGGAGACTTTATATGCTGTAAACCGGAAGTGATGCCATTTGACCGGAACAGGAAGTGACGTCCGTCTGGGCGCCGGAACAGGAAGTGACATTAAATCAAGCAGGTTTTCCCGTATTTGGTCTAAAGAGATAACAGAACACCCCGTCAGCCCTGGCCTGGTGGGCAATCACCTCCACTTGGTCCACTCTGCTCGCTCCTAGTCACACATGTGTGACAGCGTGTAGAACTTAAATTATACACAGTTTTATGCATATTATTTTTTTTGTGCATACGCACATTTCTAGTTTTGTCTGTAGGTCCTGTTTTAGTATAAAATCTATGCAAGGCATTATACATGAGGCCCCAGAACTGCACAGTATCGCTAGTGCATTTGTCAGACGTGTGCGTGCATGGGGACAGCTTAAAGGCTTTGGTGATGGTAATTACCTGCCGAACCAATGGTTGCCGCTGTATACTAATGCCTTCTCTTCTATTCCTTCTGCGGAATCGAAGATTGACAGCCACTCCATTTCTGACATCACTTCTGCGTCCAACTGCCTAACCCTACCCTTTCTGCCACTTGAACTCGTAACCGAGAAATCATCCATCTTGAATCAGTTCTGTTATGAAATTGCGCCTATGAATTCTGCAATTGTTGTGTGTTTTTCTTTGCTATAAGATTTTCAGTTATACAGGGTCACCAAGGTCTTGCCCTAACTCTTTATCATTGTTTGTGTCCTATTTTACCGCATTGTGTCCCCAGCATAATGTCCCTCAATTTATATTCAACGGATTTTATGATATAACCTCACATTTTATTTGTATTTTTAATAGCTGCTGCACATTGTTTTGATGATGAAAATGTTGTGTCAACATAATCTCCTAAATCCTTTTCAGAGGATGCTTCCTGTAGAACAGTGTCTCCCATCTTGTATTGATAACTGATGTTCCTTTTGCCCACGTGTAGCACTTAGCACTTTTCTACATTAAGCTGCATTTTCCAAGCCTTTGCCCAGCTCTGAAACTTATCCAAGTCATTATGAATTGTTTTTGCTGTCTTCTCAGTGTCTGGTATTCCTCTCATTTTAGTGTAATGTACAAACTTCACAAGTTTACCAACTATATCAAAGCCTATGTGATTAATATAAAACAGAAAAAGTAATGGTCCAAGGACAGACCCCCTGAGGAACTCAATCCATGTAGAGTTTTCTCCTCCTTTACGTCCTGATGGTTAACCATCTTGAAATCCAGTTTTGAAGGTTATCTTTGAAGTCTACAGCTTTTTGTCTCAACAGCATATGGATTCCTGACCAAAATTCACCCTGGGGTATTCGCTAATCCAGAATGTGTCTTGATCCTTATTCTCTCATCTTTTAGATGTGTTTTATTTGCTATCTAAATGTTTCTTCAGCACTTAATATATCGGCAAATCAAATAACATTGTGAAATACTACAATATATGTGATTTAAGTTTTCCTTACGTTTGTTTGCACATTTGTATCCTTTCCTCAATCTGTGCTTTTCTGGGTAAAGTGTCAAGGGTCAGAATTATTTTGTACTGCACTTGTTAGTGTGTTCTTTTATAAAGTTCACTTTGAGTGTGCATTCTGTGAAATTGTACCGCATACACAATATACTTTTGATCAATATAAATGTAATTGAATATGTTTGGAAATGTCTGAATCAGAACATAATGAATGAATTTATTTATACAGTATGAGAAACAATAAATAAGCGACTTTGTCTAACCATCTTTAACAGCTTTACATAAACGTGGTCTTCATGACCTGCTACGTGAATTGCTGGTGATGATCTTAAGCCAGGAATGAGAGCTGAGTCTGGCTGAGCCATATATATCTGCCTACATAAGTTTGATGGAGCTTGGTGCTAGACGTGATACAATATATCTATTCTGGATGAAGTTACCTCAGTTTTGGATCATTTTTGTTTGCCTTCCTTCCCTTGGGACAATTTCCCAATTGAATTCCCTATGAGTCCCAAATTTATAGCCAGTAGGATCACAGGGCTATGCAATTCCTTCTACCAGTCCAGTATCATCATCCTATTGGGGGGAAAACTCAGATTGATCACTTAGGAGTCCACCAAGGCATTGTGCATACTTTCTGAAAAAAGAAGAAGGACCAAAAACATCTAGTAGAGTCTGGACAAGTGGTGCAACTGAAAGCTGTGGAGTGTCTAAGTAGCAATCTGGTGCATAATGTCGGACTGTCTTGATTAACATAGCTACTCAATGTTGCATGGAAAGTCAGGGCATCTTTTCTTCTTTGTCAATCAGTAGCTGCCCATGCCAGTCACCTGCAGACATTCAGCTATCCTCCACAGACCCTCCAGGTTACCAAAATGTTTTGTCCTCAGGGTTGCTTGGTCAGGCCACAGGGTGGATCTAAGGGCATCCTGGAAGGAGCAGTCTTGGGTGAAGTGTTCACTATTCATTGGGCCAGGGTCACAAGGACATCTGTCTGTCTGTCTGTCTGTCTGTCTGTCTGTCTAGCCACCTTGTAGTTTGTTGTTCATGTGGGCATGCATCCTGTTGTGTCCATATCTGAGTCTGAACAGGATCACATGGTTAACCCTATTCAGATGGTAGTAACTGTCATTCTACTTAAAATTTGGGTGCTGCTATGAACATTTCTTTTGTGAGGAAGGACTGTTCTTCATCATAAGAGACCCATGCATTGTCCTGGTCTAGCTGTATCATGATGTTTCAGGGTAACTCTAAATGTGTACCTTTGCTTATTGTCAGGGTCCTCATCTGGAATTGAGAGTTCAGTCAGTAGGTGAAAATCAGATGTTGTTATGTAGTTGCGTGGATATCTGATACTCCTGTGAGTTCACCAGTCCTGTCTACATGTGTTTTATAAATATAAAGACATCTATGGCAAAGGTGTTAAATCAAAGCAATTTCAACATGGTGAAAGACTCCACCAGTGTCAGTTTTTGTTTCATTTTATGTTTTATGATTTTCAAGGATAAGACATATTTATCAAAATTATAAAGTCCAACTTGGAAGTGTGTAAGACCCCTCATCACAACAGCTTTAAATAGAATTGATTTGTTGAGACTTGATTAAGCAGGTTTGATAACAATGGCTGGACACAGAATAATCAAATGGATAGCAGATATTGGAAGTTTATTAAAACACAGCTTAATGACCTCAACTGGAGGAGTATTGATTATTGTATATGTGTGTCATGGATTAACATGTCTTTGTTATTTTATTGTTATTTTCATTGTTTTTGTATTATTTCTGTATATTTGTATGTTATTTTGTCGACCCTGCTTATTATTGGCTTATTCTTTACCTTCTTTTTAAATAGTTTATGTTACTTGTGAGTGAAGCCCCAGGAGGTGGGGCCACCCTGATGTCACAACTCCTGAGCCCCCACCCCATGGGGCTTATAAAAGTCTGCTGGGAAGACTCAGGAGCTGGAGATCATTCATTTATTGTGGAATTTGTAAATATTGTATTCCATTTGGATTTACTTATTTTTTCGATTCTTTGTTCTGTTTTTGAATTATTCTTCTGTATTGCTGTTCTTGCTGTGGACTGTCTTTTTCAGGCCAATCTGTTTGATCATTTGTGTTCTTTTGGGTTTTTCCTTGTGTTGTTCCATTTTTGTTAAAACTATCGTCCATTTATAAAGCTTCTTTTTGCCCTTTTTTATAAAGGTTTACAAAACATCCCTCTTTTGTGTGGATTTTGGGACATTTAGGTTTACTTTTGAGGCAGAACTCTTTTTTGGGCCTGTGAAGCCTGAGGCATACCATTACAGGTGGGTTTAAGCCATTTGAGGTGAGGCAAAGGTGGCCTGGCATGGCCAGTAAAACCTTTTGGAGGCCTCACATGCCTTTTTAAATGTGGAAGATGCCACATTATAACAAAATGGCCTGAAGTGGGAGTTTCACTGAGTGGGAGATTTGATTTTGTAACCTCTCCACTGTCATCTGAGGACGGTGCACTTATAAAGCGACTGGTGCTTGAACCCACTACGAAATTCATTTATTAAAGTTATTTCAACACAAATATAACTCTCATTTGTTCTTCACCAAACACCTGAATTTTCCTCCTCTGTATATTTCATTTTAGGGAGGGAGAGGATCCTCTAAAAGCAGTGAAGTCTATGCCTAGAATAATGATACCACCAAGGCCAAGGCAAGTATTATCTGCATTCATTTTTGGCATGATGATTGTACATATTACAACTGTGTAATATTTTCAAACTGTGGGCCATTCTAACAAATTATTTCAAAGAGTATAATGGTCTAAATTATCAAAAGAGAAATGTTTTGTCTTTATTCATTCAATAACAATATTGTATAGCAGTGTGGTATTTTTATGTACAGGAGAGTCACTGTTCAGATGTACCGCGCTCGATCCATGACACATAATTAGACACCTTGGTGTAAACTCCAGGGTATCTTGCATTTGCACAGCTGATGCCCCAGGAAACAATGCCATGAAGAGCTCCTCCACACACCAGAGGTCCTCCAGAGTCACCCTGGAAAAGATAGCATAAGTGTAAGTGGAAAGAAATGCACACATTTAAAAAAAAAAAAAAAACTTAATTCAATTTTTGAACCCATTTCTCTATTAGAAAGAACTTCATTTGTCCCCAGCGGAAATTTGGCTTTTCAAAGAAGCTCACTAGATAGATAACAGCCATATTGCTGTTGGTATAAAGGAGTCCCTGTAGTGTTTCTTGACACACTTCTACTGAATTTTTCATGGGCTGAAAGTCCTCAGTGTTGGTGTGTCAGAGAGAAGATGTGCAGCTTTGTTCATAATGGCACTCAGTTTTGTTTAAATCCTCTCCTTTGGTACGACCTTCAGGGGGTCCAGAGTGCATCTTATAACTTAGCCTGCCTTTTTAATAAGCTTGTTGATTTGGTGGGCCTCTCTTGAAATGATATTTCCAGCCCAGCACACCACAGTGTAGAAAATTGCACTGACCATCGCAGAGTTGTAGAAGATGTGAGGGATGTCACTTTCCACATGAATGGAACGTAGTATCCTAACACAAAAGAGCCTGCATCACCCTTTCTTCTGTAGTTTCTCTGTGTTAGGACACCAGTCCAACCTGTCATTGATGTGGACCCTCAGGTACTTCTAGCAGCGCACCACCTCTACGTCCACACCCTAACAACTTTATACCAAGAAACAAAGATCTCCAGCTGACTCCTATACTTTGTCTCGCCCCCTTATCAATACACCCCATAAGTGCAGAATCACCTGAGAATTTCTGCAATTGACATGACCTGGTGTTATTTTTATAGTCAAGAGTGTACAGTGTGAAGAGAAATTCAACAGGACTATTCCTTGCGGTGCTCACACAGTCCTTGTGTCTCACAAACTATTGTCTGCCCAACAGATAGTCCATTATTCAGGACACCTTAAGACAACCATTAAAGGGTCGTGGAAGTCTATACTGGCCATACACAATGCAAGACAGGAAGCTTTCCTAATCGTGGGGTGAGTCTGTTCATCAAACCCTCTTAATGCACTTTTACATTTACTGGCTGGAGTCTGTTCTAGCAATATGGGACATAAGACAGAAATGATCATGGAGAAGTGTGCTAGTCCATCACTGGGTTCCCACAAAAACACACTCACACACACATACACTTATGCCAAGGCTAATTAGATTCACCAGTTCCCTAAATGTGCACATCTTTAGGATATCTGCGGAACCCTAGGAGGACCCATGCGGAACTTGTACCTTCTCCATATTAACAACAGTGCTGTAGCAGAAATGCATTTACTGCACTCTCATAACTGCTTTGAATTATGAATTTACATGGTCTCTGCATTATTTTGCTCAGTTTTCCAGACATGATAAGTGGGATTATCACTGAATTCAAATTATATCAATCATATCCTTCTGACATCTACCAAAACACAGTAATGTTATGGAAAAGCTCTTACCTGGCACGAGTCTTTGCCACCAGTGTTCGTTGAAGCACAAATCATATTTTCTGTGATTCTTCCAGAATAATAAATGTTACAGGCAGACGATGATATTATTGGCACCTGGACAGCACGAAGTTCTTTGGACAAAGTGTAGCTGTAGACTTGTGTGACTCCCCAGCCGCTGACTGTACAGGATGTGCCCAAGGACGGAGTGCTATAGTAATCCGGCAGCCTTGCTGGTTGCACGTAGGAATTAATTCGAACTGGGCGGTCAAGCTGGGGAAAATAAATAGATAGATAGATTGATAGAAATGAAAGGCACTACATAACTGATAGATAGAAATGAAAGGCACGATAGATAGATAGATAGATAGATAGATAGATAGATAGATAGATAGATAGATAGTCACATGTACAAGGTTTCTGCCTGCCATACACCAAACAATCCACAGTATTTTACTTTACGTACAGTATGACCACATAACGCTATTTAATTGCTCATTCCTGATTATAATGGATTGGGCCATAGCGTCCAGTCCAGCAGGGTTGGTCACCTTCCCTAACAGAGCATATTAAAGCACATCCAGTGGTGTAGCCCAGGAGTCCAAGTCTCTCAGTTGGCTCCTTGCGTTTCCTGCCTGTGCTACAAATGAAATTACCTTAACAGCTGCCATATTATACTTACAATGATTCAGCGCCATTGTTTAACTAGTGGACCTCACTTTAAGACACCCTGAACAAAAGGTTCTGAGAAGATAAACAGCACATCTGGTGTTTCTTGATTATTGTGTGTCTTCATTGTCTCTGCCATCTTAAAAATCTCAGATTATCTACGATGGAGATGACACCTCAGATACTCTACAGCATGTTGTGTCATATCAATATTGCAGCATTGTGTGTGTGTCTCACCTTCATTCTGTGGTTGTGAAAGAAATTATTATTTTAACCCTTTTGGCCCTGGATTTTCTGTTTTTGTGGGAAAAATTATTTTGTGAGATATTCTACCTTTGGGGTGTCTATAAAGCTCAAAAATTAAAAAAAAAAAATGATCACTGTTATTATATACAGTAATAGCTGACAAATACTTCCACCTTCTGTCAGCTGGAAGTGGGACAAAGAAACCATGGGAGGGGGTTTACATAGAATCACGTCAGATGGAGAGTTGATGGTTCCTTTGTCATTTACTGTATACAGTACCTCATTGTTAACTGATGGATGGTTAAGGAAACAGGCAACAATTAAAACCTTAATGCAGCTTTTTAAAGCTAAATAGGCAATTAAGGGCTTTGAATTATAACAAACAAGTTAACTAAAACTAATCTCCCTAAAAATTGGTTAAAGCAAAAACATGCAACAGCTGCAGACCACCAGGACAGGAGCGACACCAAAAAGGTGTAATACAACAATTATGGCCAGCAGATGGCAGCCTATAACACTAAGACTACCTCGATGTCTCAACACACCTTAAATATGGAGGAAGTGAAGCCAGAATACTTACTTTTAACAGCATGATGTCATGGTTGAAGGTTGAAGGGTTGTAGTAGGGATGAACTATAACTTTGGTGACATTGAATGCTTGTTCAAATCCCTCATTCAGTTTCAAGGAATGTTCTCCTAAAATCACCTTAATCAGAAAAGCTCTAAAAACAGAGTGCACACAAATGTAAGTACAGCATAAATCTGTAAGAGTAACAGTGTTTTTTAATGCATTTGTAAGCTTATGAACATCACCTGTCAGTGAGGCAGCAAGGTGGTGAAGTGGTTAGCAGTGCACTGCTGCCTTATGGATGCAGCATCTTGGATTCAGTTCCCCTGTTATGACCTGTGAGCACTTTGCATATTTCCTCTGTGTGTATAGTTTTTCTCCTGGTACTTTGATTTTGGTACATTTGTGGTTAAGTGCAGGTTATAGATTTGTATTTGAGTGGAGGGCTCTTTGATACAATAATAGCCAGCCCAGGGCTGGTGAGTGGCTCATGCCTGCTGCTGCTGAAATAGACCCCCTTCCAGATCTATCTATTTATTTTTTTAGTTTCCTTAAGCAAACTTATGTCCAGTTGGATTATTAATATGCAGTATCTATAAGTTAGGTTACTATTTGCTGCTCATCTTGACATATATCTTGTAGCAATAGTTCATTACTGCATGGCACCGTACCTGATGCACTAAAAGTGTCAGTCATTAAACCTTTACTTAAAAAGTCAGACCTAGACCCACACATACTAAATAACTATAGGCCTATTTCAAATTTACCATTTCTCTCTAAAATACTAGAGAAAGTAGTCGCCAGTCAGCTTCAGTCACACCTTACGCATTACAATTTATTTGAGAAATTCCAGTCTGGCTTTCGCACTGGTCATAGTACAGAAATGGCACTAACACGGGTTGTAAATGACATTCTGATATCCTCTGATGAAGGAAATTCCACTGTAATTATGTTATTGGACTTAAGTGCAGCATTTGACACCATTGACCATTCTATTTTACTGCACAGGCTAGAAAACGATGTTGGGCTTACAGGCCCCGTGCTCGCTTGGTTCAGTTCTTATTTATCAAATCGATTCCAGTATGTACAGAAATGTGCAGACAGTACTCCATCATTATACACAGAAGTTCAATATGGTGTCCCGCAGGGCTCAGTACTGGGACCTTTACTGTTTTCACTTTACATGCTTCCACTGGGATCTCTCATTAGGAAACATAATGTTAATTTTCACTCGTATGCAGATGACACCCAGTTATACCTTTCATTTAAATCAAATGAAGTTTCTCCGATGTTTTCTTTAATTAGTTGTGTTAGTGAATTAAAGGAATGGATGAATGAGAACTACTTGTCTTTAAATACAGATAAAACAGAGATGTTAATTGTTGGAGGGAATGACGCTGATCACAGCAATATTTTGTCGTCATTTAACTCAGTTGGAATCCCAATTAATTTTACTGAATCAGCCCGCAATCTAGGAGTTATCTTTGATTCTAGCATGTCATTTAAAGCGCATATTACAAAGTCGTCCAAAACATGTTTTTTCCATCTTAAAAATATTAGGAAATTAAGGCGCTTTCTAAATAAACAGGATTGTGAGAAATTAATTCATGCATTTATCTCTAGTAGGATTGACTACTGCAATGCAGTGTTCACTGGCTGTTCAAACTGTTCTTTATACAGCCTCCAGTTAATCCAAAATGCCGCTGCAAGAATTATTACAAGAACAAGAAAATATGAACACATAACCCCAGTTCTTAAATCTTTACACTGGCTCCCAGTTAAGTTCAGGGCAGATTTCAAAATCCTCCTTTTAACATATAAAGCATTAAATGGCCAAGGTCCGGCTTACTTGTCTGAACTTATCATGACTTACAAACCTGAGCGCACATTAAGATCTCAAGATGCCGGTCTGCTTAGGATTCCAAGGATTAATAAAATAACAGTGGGAGGTCGAGCTTTAGTTACAGGGCCCCTAAACTGTGGAATGGTCTTCCTGCTTCTATAAGAGATGCCCCTTCAGTCTCAGCCTTTAAATCCCGGCTGAAGACTCACTACTTCAGTTTAGCATATCCTGACTAGAGCTGCTGATTAACTGTACAGACTGCATCTCTGTTGTTAGTCATTAGCACTAAAACATAAGTAACATGATAATTATATTTGAATACTAACCCTCACCTATTCTGTTTCTTTTCTCGGTACCCAAATGTGGCCATTGGTGCCACGGCCCACCTGCCAAGTTGTTTGCCTGCCTATGGTAAAGTCATCCCTGATGGAGGATCACAGGAATCATGGGAAAGAGGGGTCCTTTCATCAGAGCAACGTTTCAGCCGTGGCATGGCCAAATGGAGATGCAGCTAGATGGATGAGGTCTCCAGGACTCTAAAAATATCCAAACCTAATTATGTCATATCATCTACTGTTAAACCGTACTTCTAAAATTTTTATTATTATGTTGTATTAAGGAATTGTTCTGTTGTGTATATTGTATTGTATTGACCCCCTATTCTCGACACCCACTGCACGCCCAACCTCCCTGGAAAGGGGTCTCTTTGAACTGCCTTTCCCAAGGTTTCTTCCATTTTTCCCTACAAGGTTTTTATTGGGAGTTTTTCCTTGTCTTCTCAGAGAGTCAAGGCTGGGGGGCTGTCAAAGCCCATTGCGGCACTTCCTGTGTGATTTTGGGCTATACAAAAATAAACTGTGTTGCATTGTATAGCATGTTGCTGCAGCAGGTACTACTACCACATGACAGGTCTTGGGCCTCCTTGGCTTGTTTTTTTGCCCTGAGAACTCCAGTTTCCTTCATTTTCTCCAAAGGCACATTTTCAGTCCAGAAAGTGGCTTGAAAAACGTTTATGCTAGTCTACACAAGGGGTGCCAAAGTCTGGCCATTGAACCTTTCATCTATACTGAAAATATGTTACAGAAAGTCCATGATGACCATTAGTTTTCTCAAAGCCCCCCTTTAACTTGTGTTTCATATACAAGAAAAGTGCAGCCAGCCATCTAATTGAGAACAGACTACCCAGAAGCATCCTGTCTGATGCACAGCTTCATAGGGGCACTGTCTAGGGGACTGGGCATCCTACAGCATGGGCTATTTAAACAGGAGCACCATGAAAGTCATGAGATCTGGTGTTTACAGCAAGAGGTAATTTTTGCGAGATGGATCTCCAAGTGGATGACAAGATGTGTATAGAGGAGCCACAAAGTATTGTGTGTGGCAAAGCAAACTAGGAGGCTGGAGTCGGAAGCCCTAATGATTGATAAGCCACAAGTCAGCAGGTGTGCAATGGAGGAATGGCAGTGCGATCATTGCGATTGTGTGTATTTGCAGAGGAGACATTGCAAGGTGATGTGTGACTTAACCTGAGCAAAGTGAAAAAGTAGAAAGTATAAAGAGAATGAAGAACCACTAAACAGTTTCTTAAGTGAAGGCAGAGCTGGCTTAAGGGTACATTGGACCCCTAGGTAGACTCAGATGCAAGTACCAATAAAAGAGACATCCAAAGAGTCCCTCTTTTAGATCTGCATAAGAAATCGATAAGAATACCCCTTGGAGATTGGCACCCTTATGACCACATATGGAAATGATGAGCCCTGGGGGTGTGAAATGAGTTTTTGATGCCCTGTTCAGAAAGGTACTCCCAGGCTAGTGCCATGTTCACAAAATATATTTCTAAGCATGATTGAAATGTATTCCTATACTGTACAGAGGCTGCGGCCACCACAAGAATCTGTTAAATGAAATCTTTTGACTTCTGATGTTTGTCTTTCTGACACTTTAATGTTTAATATGAATTAGAAAGTAACTGAAACTATTTGTGCTACAGCAGAAGGGAGTGATCTTCCTCAATAAGGCTGTCATACTGTATATTCAGAATTTTACATATGATTATATATGTATATATACATTATACATATTGACATACTCTATATTCAGCATTATAGCTTTAATGTAAGACATTGTGTGTCTATACATTTGAATGTGTGGATGTACAGTATATGAGAATGTATATTTATACCGTTTTGTGTGGACTACTATATATAAATAACATTCCTGGACCCATTTGATTCAATTCAGGGTTGCAGGGGGCAAGAAAACAGCTCTGGGCAGAATGCCAGTCCATCACAGGGCCCAGTTTGGAATTGACAATTAATGTAACTTACATGCATATGGAAATGTGGGAGGAAAACTGGAGTCCTTGGAGAAAAACCCACACAAATGTGAAGAGAATGTGCAAAGTCAACAGACAAGAACTTGGTGTGGGATTTGAACCCAGGACACTGAATCTGTGAGGCAGCACTGCTGCCCACTACACTTTGATGATAACAATGATGATGATCATCATTAGTCCATTATCCAAAGTGATTTTCACAATCAGTATTATTTATATATATGGAGCACAGACAAATTAGTGACTTATTGTAGGTCACTCGGTACACGAGTAGGTGGGAATTAAACTGGCAGGTTTGTACTTTAGTACAAATTTGAAAATACAACATAATGGAAATTAAAGTCAGAAATATACTGGATGGGTGATATAGAGCCAAAACAAATATAACAGGAGTTTACAAGGCTTCTGAAAAGATTAAAATGAATCATGTTAATTGAAACTAAAGACATCTGGGCCCATATTAATCAAGCATCTCAGAATCTCACTAGGATAAGAATATGTCCTGCACCAGAGTAGGACATGAGAACCATTTATGAAGCGTCCTACTCGTACTCCCACAACAGGAGCAGGAGTTCATGTTTGAGAATGAATGTCGTGACGACTTTACGACATCCTGAGCTGCAAATTGTAACTCATGATGATATTTTATAGTTTTCTGATACTAACACCACACCAGAAAGATAATAATAATAATAATCAAAGTAGGAAGTGAAGAATAAATAGGATAACATAATAATGTAAGATATTCCATTAAGCTGCACATAACTATTGTCAATTTCCTACACCATCAAGATTAATACTACTGTATAATGAGCACCAAAATGGAAAGCCCTAGACATACAAACAATTAATGAGAGTAAAGCCTGATAACAGACATGGTTATTTAACAATGAATGACCCAGGGGTTTGTTCCTGCCTTGTGCCTGAGGCTTACCGGGATATGCTACAGCTTCCCCATGACCCTGCTAAGGATAAAGTGGGTTTAGACAATGGATGGGTGCTTCACAGTCATACTTTCAGATGAATTACCTTCCTGCTGTTATGGCCCCAGAAAACACCTCATGAAGTAACAGTTTAACTGTAACTAACCACAGCTATTCTTGTGCTATTTCTGCAGTTATGCTCACTTTTCCAGGATTATCTTCCAGAGTTGTGTGCCATGCCTCTCTCTCAGTGATTCACCCTAATCTTCTACGAGGCTCTATTTATCTAATGCCCCGGGAGTCTCAGCCTGCCATCTTGAACCTTCATGAGCATGTACAGTGCAAAGAGAATGTTCTCGAGGTTCATGGAATGCAAAGGTCAGCTTACCTGTGTGATATTTCACTGTCAGTCACCCATCCAGCCCCACTAATCTTCTGGGTTATATGCTGGCTACTACAGTGCAGTTTGCATCAATACTCACCTGTGTGCAATGATACTATGATATCTCTTGCATTGATCTTTTCGTGTTTGCCAATTTCCATCAATTTAGCTTGCTTTAATATTGCCTCACATGGAGTTGTGGGAAATGTATGAATCTGTGTATACATCTTGCATTGTAAAGGTGATCAAAATTCGTGAAGTGGTTTGGTTGTTACATACCCAAATCATTGCAATTGAAAGGCTGCAGTGTAATTTTGCCAACATTTTTTATTTCGGTTGACAGTGCATGATGTCTCCAGGTACATAGATTCAAGATTTGTTATGAATATTATTCTATCTTTCTCAGAATAATATCTTTTTATACGTTCACTGCTGTCCATCCTTTTCAAAACATTCAGCCTTTTCTGGGATGTGTGTGTTGATCTCTGCCTGAATGTCATCTTCTGGAATCTCCTAGCATGTTAGGACATCCCACAAACTCTCCTAAATTCTGAAGAAGTTAAGTGCAGTTTCCTAAATTATTAAAATTGATAAAACGCTTTTACTCCTGCCCCTAAGAGTAGGACCAAATTGTCATCACTCTGAGGTTTTTGAGCTGGTTAAGACTATTTTCCTACCCTGAGACACTTGATAAATATGGGCACTTGTGTAAAAAGGTCTAGACTAGTCTATCGAATATATATTGATACTGGTTGTAGTCACTCGCTTGCATTGACCTTTCAGCTAGAATGGTGTCTTTTAAACAGAATACTTAACCAAATCTGACACAAACTTATTTAAACAAAAGTAGAAAATTCATCTCCACATACGGTCTCATACAGTGGGCAGCAGACAGGACCCACTGTGGATGGACCAGTGTACCCCCGCAGTAGTGAGAAGAAAGAAACTGAATTGAGGCCTGGTACTTGATGGAATTTGGGATAACCTCATAGCCTCCAATAATCCTTGAATCAAATGCTCCTGAAATGAGAAACAAAAATGACACCTTAAGCCTTTTCTACTTCATTGCAGATAAAAATGAAAGAAAGTAGAGTTCCTCAGATATTGAGGTGTAATGCTGAGTTCTTGTACAAAGAAGAAGCAGACGTATAGCTAAACAATATGTAAACGGAACTGGAGCAAAATGCTGTAGTAATATTACCTAAAAATAAAAATATCTAAAACCTTTGTAAAGTAAGATTGACTTCAAATAACTGAGAGGATAATAGATAAGGAATCAAATAATTACCTTTCCAACATTTTTTCCAAGAAAGAAACAATTACAGCGCTTCAACATGAATTAGGAGAATAAGAAAGTTATGAAAGCAGAAGACAGAAGTGAGGTACAGGCAGAGGGTCATTGGCTCTCACTAAGCTTTAACAAGTGAATAGTTGAATATAAATGCGAAAATGCAACATTATTCAGACTAAGGTGAGAGATAAACTGGATGGACAATACAGAACTGAACAAATATTACAGAGTTTATGGAGTTTTACAAATTTCCTAAATGAACCAGACTAAAAAAAAGAAAACATGGATTTCAGATGTGGGGTACGTTTTCAGAGACAAGCAGTTCAGGTGTGTCTGGATTGATATCAGAACGTTACTCCTTTTGCCTGGATTGTTACTTGAAATTAGCAGCCCGCATCACAATTGATGTGGTAAGAAGTATTAAGGAGGTAGAACTGGGAAAATGCAGTTTAGAGTTAGGTTGCTATATGAACTGCATTTTAAAAGTTTTAATGTCAGTCATAATTAGGAAAAAAATTGTGCTTAATCATGACTAAAATCACATGTGGAGTCCTGGTCTTGAATAGGAAAAGACTCACATTAAGTTCTGCAAAACCACAAGCCATTACATAAACTGACATTACATAAAATCTTCCAAAGCAAAGACAAGGTGAATCCAGCAGTGGAGTTTATTCATAATGTGTTTGGGTTTAACGTCAAGAAACAGGGCAGAATGCACTTAAACACAAACTGGGCACTCCTTTTCCTTAATAGTACAGCAATCGATCTTTAAATAGACTACTGAATTGGACAATTGGATCAGCTAGCCACTAGAATATTAATCACACAAATTACATTTAATATTCCTTGACATGTGCGCTCATGCACTCTCTCTGTATTAGAACACTAGAACAATCTAGATGAGAACAGGCCATTCAGCCCAAAAAAGCTCACCACTGAATTCTTCTGAAAGAACTTCAAGTCGAGTTTGAAAAGTCTTTAAGTCTTACTGTTTACCACATTACTTGGTAATTTATTCCAAGTGTCGATGGTTCTCTGTGGGAAGAAAAACTTCCTAATGTCTGTGTGATATTTACCAGTAACATGTTTCTAACTGTGTCCTCATAGTCTTAATGTACTCATTTTAAAGTAAAAGTCTTGATCCGCTGGACTTATTCCCTTCATTTTAAACAGTTCATTCATGTCTTCTCCTTATATTCTTTTGATTAAACTGAAAAGGCTCAGCTCTTTTAATCTTTCCTTATAACTCATCCCCTTGCTATCCTGGAATCAGCCTAGTTGCTCTTCTCTGGACCATTTCTAGTGCTGCTATGTCATTTTTATAGTCTGGAGTCCAAAACTGTACCCAGTACTCCAGATAAGGCCTCACCAGTGCATTATAAAGCTTGAGCAGAACCTCTTTGGACTTGTACTCTACACATCAGGGCGCTATATAACATAACATTCTGTTAGCCTTCTTAATGGCTTCTGAACACTGAAGTGGACAGTGTTGAGTCCACTATGACTCCTAAATCCTTCCCATAAAGTGCATTTTTGATTTTCTGACCACCCATTGTGTATTCAAACCTAACATTTTTCTTCCTATGTGTAATACTTTACATTTAGTTACATTAAATTTCACCTGTGACAAATCTGCAAAAGCCTGTAATCTGTCCAAGTCCCTTTGTAGTGATTCTGCGGAATCCTAAATTATCTGCCAATCAACTTAGCTTGATATCAACTACAAACTTAACCAGCTTGTTACTTATATTCCTATCTGAATCATTTATATATATTAAAAATAGCAGCGGCCCTAGCACTGACCCCTGTGGAGCACAACTCTTAACATCGGCCAGTTCTGATGAGGTTCCTCACCATGATCACCCTCTGCTTCCTGTGTCTGGGCCAATTTTGCACACATCTACACACAACCCCCTGAACTCCCACTTCTTTTAGTTTGAAGCCCAACCTCTCATGTGGCACCTTATTAAATGTTTTCTGAAAGTCCAGATAAATAATATCATATGCTCCACTTTGATCATATCCTTTTGTTGCTTCCTCATGGAATTCCAGCTTGTTGGTAAAGCATGACCTCCCTCTTCTGACTGTTCAGTAAACCCCATGTTCTTGCCACGTGTTGCTCAATCTTTCCCTTAATTATGTTTATTTTAGTGGCCATAGTGCTGGTGTCAATGCTATGTTGAGCAGCTCATTAGATTTGGAACTGCTTCTCTCTATTCTTCATTGTCATGAATGATCTGCCACACCAAAAGGATCGGGCCGTAGCATGTGAAACAGTAGGTGACACAAATGGACTCCACTCTCTGTTTTTTCTTATATCAGCCTTTCCGTTATCCATTTCTCCTACCCTGAATTACTGTAATTCTACTGGAATCTTTCAAGGGGATGGAAAGGATAGCACTGTTCGCTCACAGTTTCATTGGTCCAGGTTTGATTTTAGGCCTTGTCACATAGGTGTTCACGAGTTACTCTTGTTTTCCTCTTACAACCCAAAGACATGTGTTTTAGCTTAACTGCGGACTCTTAAATGCTGTGGTCTAACTGAGTGTGTTCTGTGATGGACTGACTACACATCAGTTTTTGGTTCTTAAATTGTGCCCATTACTGATGAAAAATGTTAAAGCGTATTCTGTAGGAAAATTAGTATTCATTAAATCCACAGATTACTGAATAGGGGGAATCTTTCTTACCATTAGCTGATCTGTCATATATTATGTTAAAGTCAGTCACTCCAATATGGAAAGCACCAGAATGTTCCAAAGATAGCTGGTGCCCAACTTACTGTTGGACCACAACTCGCTGTTCTGTCTGCACTGCACACTGTAACACTTTGAATTTCCTGTCACAGCTGGCAACTACAATGTTTCTGAAACAACTAGAGGGACCCCTGGAAGTCCACCAAGGGAGGAGACTGAGATATCTATTCAGGGAGGTGTGTTAATCTGGTTACCCCCAAGACACACCTTATGGGGGCGCGAAGTTTAATTTCACTCAAGAAGGTCAAAAAGGATTCAGAGTACCATCTCCTCTAGTTACTCAACCCTGAATAGGCCCATAGAAACCAGTGCAGCAAGAAGAGGGTCAGAGTGTTGTTAGGCACAAAAGAGACAAGAATTCTGTTCAACAAACTACTCCATATTCTCTGATGGGACAGCTAAAACTGAGATTGAACCTCTCTCTTTGAAAGAATGAACCACAATAAGGTCCCAGTTAGACCTTCAAATGCAAGCCAGAGCACAGATGAAGGCTGCAATGGATGTACTCAGCACGGCTGGGTTTAAGTCATGTCCATGGTTTGCTATCCTGTGGGCTGCTGAGCACTAGCGGCTGGTCAAACTCGTCAGAATTTAAAATGAAATGGCAAGGTTTGTATACTGAGCCAGATGCAGTACATGCACTTCATGCTTTAAAAACTTTTCTTTGTGGTTATAAATCACACTGTGGTGCACATTCCAATACTTGCTGTAGGTTGAATTTCCCAAGCCTGGCACCTGAAAATGGTTTTTCATACTTCTCATAAGAAGTGTACCAGTGCTGGAGGGAGCCAGAACTGATTTATATTGTTTTGCAGTTTGTGTCCCCCACATGACAGCTGCCACCACGGCAGCTGTTGCTTAAATTGAAACCCATGCAGCCAAGTGTTAGCGCAATAAAGCAAAGGGTTCATGCTTACCAGTGCTGGGTATACTTTGTGCTGCTCCCAGCAGACCTGAGGAGACAAAAGAGTTAAAAGAAGCATGTTTGTGCATGTGGTTCAACGTCCCAGAATGGAACCTGCTCAGGTGCTGTGAGATGATGCTTCCCTATACCCCTCCCTGCTACTTCACCTTCTTACTAAACAGGACAATCATCACAGCAACCCATCTCAAAGTGACTCTGAAATGAGCTCAGTTTACCTTTTCTAAATCTGACGTGACAGGCAAGTATGGCACTGGTCAGGAGCTCAAAGTCTTAACTGGTAAAATTAAATCTCAGCCTCGGAGAAATGGACATCCATATGAGGGCCTGAATTTGTGTGAGTCAGCTGGTTGAGCCTGTCCTGCCATTTTTTAACTCTCTGAGATTTTTTGAGTCCACACGTCTTTATTGGCATGTTATGGTTCTTCTTTGGATTGTGTGGTTCCTCGTAGAACCATTGCTTGGCGATTCACCATTTCATTCTAGGAAGGGTTCTTTGCATATCAAGTGCAAAGAAGCAACTTGATAAAAAAAAACTTCCTAACATGTAGAAAAAAGCTGAAATCTTGAATGCATGATAGGCTACCTAGCAGGACACTGAAATTAAAAAAACTTAAGCCTTTAAGTCCTTTTGCAATCATGACCCGCTGGAATATCACAAATCTGTCCTGTAGGAGCCTGTTACTGATCTAAATATGTAGAGGTCCTTCCTGGAACCTTCACGTAGATGGGTGTTTTGGCAACTCAACATGGTTTCCCTATGACACTGTTTTTCAACCACTTTGTGGTGTGGAAAGGTGTGCTGTGGAAATAATAGTGTAGCACACCTTGGTCTGAACCTGAGAGAGAAAACCTCCTTGAGTGGTCAAGACCTTTCTGAGGAGGACAGGACTACCTGGACAAGCTGGCAAAAAAGCAGCTCTGTGATCGCTACATTGCAGACACAGCATTTCGAGCACTTCAGACGCATCTCCAGGCTGCTAGAGTCCATCTGCCCAGGGTGTGTTGTCGCCAGCGAGCTTCACAGTGCTGGTGGATGGTGGGCATACGAGTTACCTCTGAGACAGAGAGGTGTGGGCAAAAGGGTAAAGCAGCTTGGAGATGCCACCAAAATGCTCACTAAGTGCTGTGTCTGCGAACGCTGATCTTGGAGCTGCTTTTTTACCAGCTTCTCCGGTGGTCCTATACCTTCGAACAGTTGAGCACATGTATGAGATATAATGTGATCGTGGTTAGTAAGATAGTGGTGTGCCTTGGGATGATTTTGATTATAAAAAGTGTGCCACCCAACAAAAAAATCTTGGAAACACTGTCCTATGGCACTGCTTTGAAAAACCACTCTGGCACCTTAATTTTTAAGAGTGGTGCATGCTGGCCAGTAACTGGCCAAAAAAAAAAAGAAACATCTTACTGAGCGAGAACCTTTGATTTTATGCATTATTTGAAAGTCCCTCTTCTATGCAAGTTCTTTCTCTGATGGCCATATTGCAAGGTGTGGATAGTTGCAAAAGCAGGTGACAGCTCTTTAATCTCAGAGGGACCAGTTCACCCACAGCAGCAGGAGACACCACAGACATCTCTTTAGGCACCTGCCTTGTTAAAGGGGAATTAGGTTCATAATAATATCCAACTTCTATGAAGCTGCTATCCAGACGGTTACTGTATTTTGTGAATATTTACGCTCATCTGGTAATAAAATATTGCTTTTCTAGTTGTGGTAGTTTTTTTTCCAAGATGACAAGAGAACAGATTTTTTTTACAAGTGCACTTACATAATTTGAATTTCAATAGAAATTCAAATAAATCCTAATTGACCATGTGGAGTTTGCATGTTCTCCCCCTGCTTATACATTTTATCCTTTTGGTACCCCAGTTCTCCTCCCATTCCTCTAAAGGTCTGCTGGATACGCTGATTGGTGCCCATGTGAGTGTGGGTGGGCCCTGTGATAGACTGGCTCCCTGTCAATGGGATGTTTCCTGCTTTTTGTGTAGTGCTGCCAGGTTCCACCCCACAAGCATCCCTTCTCTGCCAGCCCTGAAATGGATGAGGTGTATGTTGGTTATGCTATACTGAATAAGCACTAGCTGTATGCAAGCTTTAACCTAGATAATGGGAGACGTTTCATGGATGGATGGATGGATAAAAATATTGTAGAACATTTAAGCAATTTTGATGAGGCCATGCGATTCCGATTAACAAAACTCCATAGTCCGACCCACTGAATTGCTCCAAAAGAGCGTTTGGTTTTTAAGGACCCTAAAGTCTGAGGTCTGGTTTATATTTGATGCATCCGCAGATCATGAGGGTTTAGCGGATATGGTGCATAAAAGCTTTTATAATTCTGTGACGATTTGGACAAATCAATGTGTATCATCCATCCATCCATCCATCCATTATCCAACCCGCTATGTCCTAACTACAGGGTCATGGGGGTTCTGCTGGAGCCAATCCCAGCCAACACAGAGCGCAAGGCAGGAAACAAACCCCGGGAAAGGTGCCAGCCCACCACAGTGTGTATCATCCACAGTGGGGAATTTTGAGGAGATGCTGGTTACGTGGGTGACAGAATGATGAATGAAGGACTTATTATGATGCAAGAGGTCATCAAACCGCAAGACAGATATGGAAAAATGTCAGAAGCGCATCTGTAACACTAGGGTGTTGCACTGTCTTAGCCATTATGGATGTAATGAAAAGTTAAACAAAATGACGCCTTTTATTGGCTAACTAAAAAGATTACAATATGCAAGCCTTCGAGGCAGCTCAGGCCCCCATCTGTTAATCATGCATGTTGCCCACTCACAAGAAAATTATATTTGCTGCTCCTTCGCCAGTTTTAGACTCTCCATGTTTTCCTTTTTTCCCACTTGAAGCTAGTAATAACAGGCACGACTCTTCTTCCATCAGCAGATTGTCACTTTCTGTGCTGTGAAAGCATTAAGTACACGACATTTACCAAAAAAGTGTCACCTACTGACTAGGGACAGTCAGCACGCCGATCAAAGGGACCGCAACAAGTGTGAATGTGTTTTAGACACCGACCACGCATGCGCTTTGCTGCGCACCGGCTTCACACACTCACCGCCACACTACTGAGTAGTTTATTCCAGATGTCTGTGGTGGTCTGTATCAAGAAGAACATTCGTGTGAAATCTGACCCTAATATATTTTCATCTGTATTCCTATATGTGTTCTCCTTGAAGGCCTGATTTTAAAGCAACAGCTGAAATCCAATATAATAATCCATTCATCCATTATCCAACCCGCTATATCCCAACTACAGGGTCACGGGGGTCTGCTGGAGCCAAACTATAATAATTCATTTCATAATTTTCAAAACTAAAGTCACCTTTAAACCTTGGTTTACTTAAAATGAAAAGGTTTAAATCTTTCATTCATTTACCATTTGATCATGGATCCCGCTAATCTTGTTTTATCCAGGACTGACCTTTTCATTCCAATCTCCTACTATGTCAACTGGCCAAATCTTCCTTTAACATCCATCCATCCATTATCCAACCCGCTATATCCTAACTACAGGGTCACGGGGGTCTGCTGGAGCCAATCCCAGCCAACACAGGGCGCAAGGCAGGAAACGAACCCCGGGCAGGGTGCCAGCCCACCGTAGGGCACACACACACACACCAAGCACACACTAGGGACAATTTAGAATCACCAATGCACCTAACCTGCATGTCTTTGGACTGTTGGAGGAAACTGGAGCACCCGGAGGAAACCTACGCAGACACGGGGATTTCTGTTAAATTGTAACCGAGATTATTGGGTCTTTCTCATTTTCTTTATTTCAAGTCATGCAGTGCCTTCAGGAAGTATTCAGACCCTTTCACTTTTTATATGTTATATGTTTCTGTCTTGTGCCAAAATCATTCAAATTCATTTTTCTCTCATTAAGCAACACTCAATACTCAAGAATGAAAAAGTATAAACAAGATTTTAGACATTTTTGCACATTTATTAAAAATAAAATCTGAACTATCACATTGACACAGGTGTTCAGACCCTTTATTCGATACTTCATTGAAGCCCATTTGGCGGCAATTACATCCAGGTTTGTTCTTGGGCACGATACAGCAAGCTTCATACAATAAAATTTGGAGATTTTCTTTCATTCATCAATGAAGATCCTCTCAAGCTCTGCCAGGTTGGATGGAGACCTTCAGTGGTCAGCTATTTTCAATTCTTTCCAGAGGTGTTTGATTGAGTCTGAGTCAGGGCTCTGGCTTGGCCACTGAAGAACATTCCCAGAGCTGACCCTAAGCCATTCCTGTGTGGTCTTTGCTTTGTGCTTTCACTGTTAGAAAGTGAACCTTTGGCCCAGTCAGAAGTATTCTGGGGCAGGTTTTCACTAGCGATATCTGTGCACTGTACTGTACTCCATCAGCTTTTCCAAAACCCTGACTAGTCTTTCAGTTCCTACAATTGAAAAAGAACCCCACAGCATGATGCCGCCACCATCATGCCTCACCATTCGAATGGCATTGCGCAGTTACTGAATGGTGCCTAGTTTTCTTCAGACAGTTCAGTCCTGCTTTCATCAGACCACAGAATCTTGTTTCTCATAGCTGAGAGTCCATAAGGGTCCTTTTTAAAAACTCCAAGCAGGACTTCATGCATCATCTGGCCACTCTGCCATAAAGCCCAGACTAGTGCAGTGATGCAGTGGTTGTTGTCCTTCTGGAAGTTTCACCCATCTTTACACTGTTTTGCCGGAGCTCGGCAAGAGTGACCCTTTTCCTACAGTTGTTCAGTGAGGCCAAGTAGCCAGCTCTAGGAAGAATCATGATTGTTCCAAATGTCTTCCATTTTGGAATTATGGTGGCTACTGTGCTCTTGGGAACCTGCAGGAATTTTTTTGTAGCCTTCCCCAGATGTGTGCCTCGACACATTCCTGTCTCCAAGTTCTGCAGGTAATTCCTTCGACTTCATGTCTTGGCTTTTGCTATGATGCACACTGTCAACTGTGGGACCTTCTATAGACAGGTGTGTGCCTTTCCTTGTCAAGTGAGATCAATTGAATTGACCACAGATGGAGTTCAAACCTGAGTCAGATTTCAAGTGTTATAGTAAAGAGTCTTAACACTTGTGTCAAAGTGATTTTTAATACATTTGCCAAAATACGTTCTATTTTCACTTTGCCATTCTGAGGATTTGAATGTGGTTTGATGAGGGAAGAAATGAATTTAAACACCTTTAGCACAAGGCTGCAACATAATAAAATGTGAAAAAAGTGAAGGGGTCTGAATACTTTCTGAAGGCACTATATATGACTGTTACTTTCTGGTTGGATTTGTAATTATGTAAAAATCATGATTCTTTCTTCAATGGAGAACACGAGGTAAGCATAAAATGAATTAACTGTCTATATGGAGGCTTTAAGCCCACTGAAGGACAGCGGCAGAGGGGATGTCGCAGAAAGATTTAGAGAGCAACATTACAAAAAGACCTCCAAGCTTGTGGCATCACTTGAGAAAGCAACTCAACTGGCCATTGACAGAGTTTGGTGGTCACCTCTTGCTGCCCGATGTCCCACTGGGGCCTGGTGGAACTAAAACCCAGGGTCTGAGGATGGAGGCTTTAAGTTCTCCTCACATCTGGACGGATCTCAAAGACTTTAATGTTGGTAACTCTTTAACTGTATGATTGCGGTGATATGAATAGCTGTGCCTAACCCACTTATTTCTTTTCAGTATCCCACATTCAAGGAATAAACTCCCATATATAGTCGCATAACTGCGGTGGGCTGACGCCCTGCCTGGGATTGTTTCCTGCCTTGCGCCCTGTGATGGCTGGGATTGGCTCCAGCAGACCCCTGTGACCCTGTAGTTAGGATATAGCGGGTTGGATGATGGATGGATGGATGGATATAGTCAGGTAAAGCTGGTTGGTTTAATAGGTACAATAAAAGAATAAAATATCAAAACGACTTCTGTTTGAAGGTGAGTAAAACTTAAAATACTAGTGAAACTCTATCCTTTAGCATCAGACCATTCCTCAGGAATGTGGCAGAAGCCAAACAAGGAGAACCTTTCTAGTCAAAAGCGTATTTTGTCATCGTGTACTGTTGGCCGATTCATCAGGACAGAGCCGGTTCTAGGATTTTTGCTGCTCTAGCAGAAGTTGTAAATGCCGCCCCCGCCACTCCCTTTGATTTGAGAGGAATCTTCACTGCCAGATCTGCACATTAAGACCAGGAGACGGGACTGGGGACAGCAAAGTATTTAGGAGCCAAAACTCACAATTTGAGGATGCAGAGTTATAGCAACATCTGTTTACCAGACTGTCTCAGAAAAATACTGTCTTGAGGAGGGCCATTTCAAAAAATAAGAAGGATTTGGGCTGTGCTAGTACTCTTTATTTATTGGTTTTTAACATTTCTCTAAAGAAAATTAAAAAAAGAAACACTGAAATTATTGATAAAGCAATGGATTTGGTAATATAAATATCTGTTTAAACCACCAATAAACATGTGCCTTTTGATGACAGTGACATTCCATATATCATTTTTTTTTAACTAAGACACTACCATAACATAACATACGGTATACCTGCCATTAACAAAACAAATTGAAAACTTAGCATAATGACAACATTCAGTGAAACTGAGAATACAATGATTATCTTTAAATAGGAATCTTTACATATAATTCCTATTTACTGTAAGATCGTGTATGCAAATAATGCAATCCACCCATCCAAAAAACCGCTTTAGCGTGCCCAGAGCGAATCTCACAAATGATAGTGAATAACAAAGAACAATATTTACTAAGTTTTAACATAAGTTTTAATATATGTCCATTTGGGAGATGATATAGTTTGGATTAAATTAGCTTTTAGCAATTTACTCAAGAGCTACAGTCCTGTTGCCGTGTTGATCGTTCAGTTGTATTTCGCCTTGTCTGTCTCTTCTTTGCCACAGTTTAAGGATTATTATTGTTGTTCGTGTTATTGTTGGACTGTGCAGGTCGTAAAACGTGAAGACCGAACATCACTAGTATGCGAAACAGTGGCGTAGTTGGCTTAATGAAGACCCCTGTGCAGCGCCTTGAGGTGGGCCTCTCCTGTCTAGCACAACTGTTAGTAATTTATTCACAACTAGATCCGAGAGTCCGGCTGGGCGGTGGCGTCCGCGACACTATCAGACCACACGCTAGTGACAAACCAACCGGCTCTGTACATGGAATTTTGTAATGACGTTTGAAATCACTTTATTACAACAGCTGTAAGTTTGCAAAAATAAAATACATTGTGGGAATGGAAAGTGGGAGGTGCGGGTAGTAGTAGTAGTACATAAAATACAGTATGTAAGATGTGGACCCGCTTACTTTTCCAAGGCAACTTTGTGATGGAAGATGATTAAAATGTAAGGTATGCTAGAAAGTATAAACTGCTCTGTACCCTAAAATGAAGCAATTTCAATTTGTATCAAATTAAAACGACAACACCGGCTGACAGAATACCACTACACAATCGACCTGTTTTACAGAAGTTCGGAGAAAATGGACATCATAAAGTGAAGTGTCAATGGTTCCAAGAAATTTGCCTTGTCGGTAGGAAATTGCTTTGTCATATACAATATATTGCTTGTTTATCTTCAGTAGCTTCTCTGGCTTGAACGGTTTCAGCAGACAGCGCCTGATCTGAAGCCGTTGTATGGCTATACTTCCAGATTCGGTAGTTACAACCATTTCACTCCCTGCACTGTCTTCTTAACCTGCTTGCGGCCATTGTGGCGATTCACCAGCATCGGCATTCTTAGTTACTACCGCTGACCCTTGCTCAATTTTGACAAAGGTAGAAATTTTGGTAAGCTTAGCGTTCTTCCAATTCCTGTTACGTTTAGCAGCACCACTCTTCATGTTTGCCGGATTCGCTGCTACTGGCCGATATGGCGAGAGTTTAATAAAAAGCGTCAAATTGTTAAAATATTCGCCGTCTGACGACTAACGGGGAGCATAACTTAACAACAGAATTGTTATGATTTACCATTTACGAATTCGAACTTCGAAAAGTTTTCAAATCAAATCAAGGTTCAAAAGTAACAATTATTTACAATAATAATGTATATTTACATTATTCATGTGACGTCCTTCAAAACTTCTTCCGTTCACGTCCGCTATATGGCACACCAAAGGTTGACAAATTTGAAGAAGTGCACTTCTCAATAAGGCGGACTAGGACGCTTTGCGCCACCGATTAGGCCCTGAGCCTCAGAACTACCTAAATTCGTGTAAATTGTAGGCCTGCCGAATATGTAATCTCATCATGGATTGGGCTTGCTTAGTGATGGTGCAAACATGCCACTGAAACTGTGAATTATTAACGCAATGAACTGTGCAAGTGGTTTAATTTTTTGATTTGTTTTTAATCTGTACGGCCCTAAGTGTGCTCCCCTAAACTCGTAGGCCCTCGTGATTTGCACAATCTTCATAATCCATTGCTACGCCACAGATGCAAAAATAATATAAAACATTTTCCTCCGGCCGCTCCGGTTTCCTCCCACAGTCCAAAGACATGCAGGTTAGGTACATTGGCGATCCTAGATTGCCCCTAGTGTGTGCTTGGTGTGTGTGTGTGTCCTGCGGCGGGCTGGCACCCTGCCTGTGATTTGTTCCTGCCTTGCGCCCTGTGCTGGCTGGGATTGGCTCCTGCAGACCCCCGTGACCCTATGTTAGGCTATAACGGGTTGGACGATGTCTGACTGACTGGCTTTGAGTCCGAGTGTTCGTTAGTGTGTATTGTTGAAAAAATGTCGTGCCGCCCAGGACTGTTTCTGGACAACGGATTGAGCTGTGCATATTGCAGACAGTACATGCGCAGCTTCACATGCACAACATAAATCTATCTTTGTCTGGTCCGGACTAATTTTTCTAAACAAAATTAAGATAGGAATCTCCGTGTGGTGCTGCGGTAGTGCAACCAGGCCACTAGATGGCGCCTTGGCGACGACTATGCCCTACATCAGGAGTGACACAACGAAACATTCTCCAGTGAAGTCGACTTGGCGGTTGGATTCCTACATACTAACCGGAGCCACATTATGGACTACAAAGAGCAGAGAGACTTATCATCGTGTTAATGACAGCCCGTCATTAATGCACAATGTATTAATGTGAGCGAAGCAGCCGCCTCTTCACCGTGAGACTTAGTAGTTCAGACCTCTTTCCGCTTCATTTACGACGATAATGCGCTAAATATGCGAGTAGGAAAGCCACAGCTGCAGAGTGCCCCTTAGCTGCGTGAGATGGTCGGAGGCTGAAGAAATTTAAATAACATCGTATTCGCTTCGTATCCTTCTTTGCACCTTTACCAAACCCCACCGCCCCCCTTTTTGGGGTGTTGCGAGCGCAATAAACTATACTTACCTTAATAAAAATAAACTGTTTCCTCAAAATTACTTACCTCTTGCAATGACGGTCAAAAGCAGTAGCTTTAAACGTTTACAAAGGGCTTCCATTGTTTGACTGGTATCTGCAAGAAATGAAAGCAAAGGAATGTAAATAGAATTTGAACGTCAACAACGTTAATAATTCATTTTCGTATGTCCCCCTCATTGAATACAGGCTCAGCGAGGCTGCACAGGTTTCCAGCTATATAGCAATAACAAGAATTATTACACCGTCATTTACATACAATACGTGAAGGCACACATTACAGTGAAATTCATTTAAAGATGTTTCCCGTTTAAGACGCTCAGGTGTGCGCTATTCAGATGACAGGCTGTACTCGGATGGCGCGGATCCCTTCGAGCGCACACCGCACACTCCCCCAAAAGCCAAAGCCCACCGACACAACTTCGAAAGTGGGAGAGAAAAATAAAAAAATCCGAGGGAGAACGTGTGAAAGGAACACACCTTTAAAAACAAAGCTGCCAAAGAGGCTCTTCAGGGCGATGCCTTAGAGAAACCTTTTTTTTTGTTTTCCAGAAGAACCATCCACACGAAGGTTTCAGAAAGTCCCTTTATTTACGTCGATCAGCAGCGGGTTCCAAAAATAACTACGAATAGATGACAACAGGTTTGCGAAATGACAATAAGTTAATGGTTTTAAAGGGACTCTTGCCAGGCAATAACCCAGTCAAAGTGATGGTTTTCTTGATTTTGTAGCATCCTTCTCATTAAAGATTTCTGGTTTTGCCACATATTAAGAACCTTTTTAAAGCAATCATAACAATTTTCGTGTATATAGGACCCTTTCCAGAATGAAATTGTTCATTGTTAAGCATGGCTCTACGAAATACGGCACAATCCAGCAACGTGTCGTTTTAGAACCTTTACCGTTAAGAGAGGTGGCGAAACTCGAGCCGATGTTACGCTGTTATTTATAAAACACATATAATGTTAATGCAGGGATCTACCTGGGTGATCAGCGTTGTTGCTTCACGGAATCGCCCCGGGCTCGAAATCCCAGAAAGTTGTAAGTGCTTTCTATATGTCTGTGTGGGGTTTCCTTCGGTGGACCCCACGCATTATCGATGATGTCCTTGTGAGGTTAGTTGGCGACTCTAAATCGCCCCGTGAGCGTCAGTGGGTCATACAATTCATCATCGTCCTGTCCATGACTGTTATCTGCCTTGAGTCCAGTAATGCCGGGGTGGGATTCGGTTCTCCGCGGCCCTGATTTGGACTATGCGGTTTTGACAATGCTGTGTCATTTGCTAGCAGATGATACAATAAAATTAGCCGTTAGTAAACGTATGGATGGATAATTTAAAAAGAAAAGTAAATGCGAGCGCGTATTATTCTAAGGGTAAAGAAAAACCCCGTATCTTTACACTAATAGGAATCTGCATTAAAAAAAAGAGAATGTCTTCTATCTATTTCCTTCTTTAAAGCAAGTAACAACAAACAGTGTACTAATTTCCTTTAAAAAATCAAAAACTTTCCCACCTTCCCATAAATGGATATTTGGAATGTAAAGCAGCAGTGAAAAGCCCGTCCTTACGTGGTGTCTGCCCGAACACCTTAGCTGGAGTGTTTGCACTTTTTTCTTTTTTTGTTTATTTTTATACTGTAACGGTATCCTCTGTCCTCGTTCACTTTGCTCCTAATAGCCATTAAGTGTACTTGAGCTGAAGCAAAAAACGCTTCGAAATAAAACAGTGACCTAATATTTGACAAAAGCTGCCTCATCTCCTGTGTTGGCTTATTCATCACGTCGTCTCGAAAAGGCCTCGACACTCAATGTTCACTTTATTGTAGCAGAAATTAAAACCGGCAATGTGAGATTACTAGAATAGCGTATTATATAAAGGGGGATTATATAAAGGGAACTTCGCTTTGACCGCTCCCAATCTCTCACCTCCTCTATTATTTGCTTTGTAGAGCACCCCCTGCTTCCTGTGACGGAGACTCGCCACCTCGCAGATTTGATTTCTTTTTTTCCCCTCATGAGCTCAGCCAACAGGAACACGAAGCCCTGATCTGGGTTCGCCAGTAATTCCACATTTGTGAGGGTCTTTCGTATTTAGGGCAGCACTGGAGTGACACTGGTGGTACGAGATCGCGATACCTGGAGGAGAGCTTTGCTTAGATTTGAGGTGGACTGCCTGGTTACGTGACGGATGCACAGCAAGAGCTCGCAACAAACTGAAATCTCACCATGTGACAGGTGTATGGGTGGGCTGGAGCGAGTGGGGATGTGACGAGCGAGAAGTTTTATAGGTGCGTAGTGCACACTTATCTTGAACAATCTGCCATTATTTAACTGCTTGGAAAAAAGAAATTAAAGAAGCACGGCGACGCTTCCGTGAGTATCACGTTCTGGGATTCCGATTCATTTGCAGCAGAAGTTCAAGGGCTTGGTTCGTATTCGCTGCAAGCCGTTAAATACAAGCCATGGGGTGGATAGGCGAGACTCATTTTTCCCTGCTTGTGTAGTTTTGTGATTACTTTTGTGATTACTTCCTGATTTTTTTCTACATACTATTCATACTCGATTAGATCATAGATGCAAAAAATATATATTATACACCAACAAGTTGAAGACCCTACACTTTATAAGATTCTGCCTGAAAACGCGACAGAAACAGCAAGTGTTTCAATATGGGGGTTAAAGTTTCTAAAACCATTTGTATGGCTGGTGATGTTGCCTACATGGTGTCAGAAACGTTTTTGTACAAGATCTTCAGTATAAACGTAATGTGCCAAAATTCTCATTTTAGTTTCCATAGTCACTATTTTAACCACTGAATTTGTTTTTTGGGTGTAAGTGGGACGTTGTTATACATGTCCGGGCCTGGGACAGAACTCTACTGGGCTGTTGCCTGCAGGTTGCGCTCCAGCCACCCAAACCAGACACAGACGCAGACACAAGTTCAGAAACACAACACAAACTTTATTTTTCGTAGACATTGCTTTCTCGTCAGAGTTTTCCACACACCAAAACGTACCACAAAAAGGTCCCCAAAATAAACTCAGATATAACAAACAGCACTCCTCCTTCGTCAAGCTTCATCCTCTTCCACCCGACTCTGGCTCCCAGAATGAAGGCGGACGGCTCCTTTTATGCTGCACCTGGGAATACGTCAGGTGGCCTATCAGTGAGATCCCCAGGACTCCCAGCTGTGGCAGAAGCCCGAAAAACTGGGGCTCTGCAGCTCCCCCTGGTGGCACCCATGGAGCTGTCCCTAACTTTAAAGTCCCATGTTGCTCTGTAGAAATCTTAAGGACTGCTGCTACCCAAGGGGACTGCTATCTAGTTGCCCAAGCGGGGGGGTTACTGTCCTGTGTTTTTTCCTTCCCTCTCGGTGCTTCCAATTCAAAGGCATCCCAACTGGATAAGGACCCTGGCTGTCCGACACAGGGCCTTGTTAACAGAACCGTGACTGACAGGGCATTCTTAATGTGTATTTTGTAGCAACCAAATGCTACAAATGCAAAACATGGACAACTTTATTGATTACAATCTATCTAAAGACTTTCCCATTTGCTATCTTTTATAGAGTTTCCTCTCTCTCTCTATATTATATATATATATAGCGACCCGTGGTTGAGTCTTGAAGTTTTCAGAGCCGAACTCAGCCGTGCACTTCCCCCAAGCTGATCGGCCAGCGGAATGCCAGCGCCATGCACGCAGCTGTACCTAGCTCATTAAGCAAGCGAGCACTCGTGTCCCATACACCGCACGACTCAGAGTGTCTCGGCAATCATTGCTTAGATGAAATCTTAGCAATACACAGCTCTGTCCTGTTGTATCTCTTTATTAGAGCAGATAGTCAGAAAACAAAGCTCAATCTCATTGCAAAGCCATTGCCAAGGTCATTAACGAAGCCATCTTTCTCATTGATGGTAACTATTTACAATTTAATAACCCCGGACGGCAATAACCCAAACCCACCCCACCAGTTGAACACAAACACATACAACAATTACAACAGGAACAATAATTCGATTGCCTTGCTAATTTAACACAACAGTAAACTTTACATAAATTACCCACAATGCATCATGCCGCCAGCGCTGGCTGCCGGGTCACTACAATATATATATATCTTTTACATTTCAAGACAAATGCCAAAGATTTTAACAAAATGTCCTTTTTTTGCCACATAAATCAATAAAGGTTCAACCCACAGTGTTTTTATGTGCTGAATTCAAATATCTGATGAGACTTTCTCTCTCAGACAAGTGGGTTCTACAATAAAAACATATGCACACTATGTACAGTATGTGCTAGGAGTGTCTCAGAAGTGAAGATTTTCTGCTGAACGCTCTTACATATAACGGTGCCAGAGTGATGCCATAGGGCAGAGGCAGCCTTAGGGATGTGCGGGGGGCCTAGGGCTGACCAACCCCACGCGGGGCCAGTTATGTCAAACGCTGTTACCGGTATGTATGGACTGTATAAACGTGTGTGTGAATTTAATAAAAATAATGTTAACATAAGCCGTATTTTCTCATTGCAGTATTCAGCTAAATTTTTGCAAGATAACACGCAGACTTTATCAAAATATAATGATATAATCTATTAAAAATGTGCAATTCATAATTCATGACAATACCACGACACTGCGAAATGCGATGCGGTGTCATGCGGAAATTAGCAGGGCCTCTTCTAGAAAAGTACCCAAATTGCAAGTTTACTCTGACATGTCTGGAATCTGACCTTGAAGAGGGATTTTAAAAGGGTTCCTCTTCGAAGCATCTCACATATATATATATATATATATATATATACCTGAGAATATAACTTGACAAATCCGCTCAAACGGGACATGTGGACCTCAAAAGCGGGGCCTGGGGAGTTCACCCCACTTGCCGCCCCCATATGCCACTCTTGCCATAAGCAAACCATTTGTGGTTCCCAAAAGACCCATCTTCATGAAGTATCCAAGGAGAGCCTTTATTTATTTAGATCTGTAACAGGTTCCATAACTAGCCATCAATAGATGATAACACACTTGTGAAACGCCACTGGATGCTTGATTTTAAAAAGCCTCTTGCTGCATACAATGCCAGGCTAAATCTCTCAGAATCCCCATAGGTCACCTACTAGACACTAAAGATTTCTGTTTTGTCCACCTATTAAAAACATTTTGAAAGCCCAAAAATCTTGTTTCATATGCAGAATGAAAAGGGTCTTTATCAAGCAATGGGCCATAAAGAACAACCCAATCCTGTAAAGTGCTGTTAGCTTGTGTATTTGACCTCAGAAATATCCTTCTTAAAAGTCCTGCAGTAGTCAGCAAGCATATGGGGCTCCACTTGCCCTGAATTCACTTTTTCCAAAGTCAGAAAATGTTCACAAACACCTATAAAAACATTGTAAACCTGAGTTTAACTTAAAAAATACACCTTAAAAAGGTTTACTAAATGTTGAGCCTCTAAAAAATAACTCACGGGTGATAGAAACAATCTAAGTACATTTCTGAAATCAGCATGAAAAACTATTAAGCTGTTCTGTGACAAAATCTTTTCCGAGCTGTGGAATTTAGTGGATATTTTGCAAAACCAATATGTCCAAGTATTCCTTTAACATCAAGTAAAACAAAAATAGTTTGTAAAAACTCAGGTCCTGTCTTACTCCACTAACTTTTACAGATTCCGCCACCAAGCTTTTGCAGTTGTGAAGTTGTTAATAACTTTAGTGAGCGTGCAGACTGACGTTCAACAGAGAGAATTAGTTCAGTGATGGCACATTGTTGAGCATAAATCATTTTTTAACAATTTCAGTTTTTTAAAATAACATAGCTCTGCCCTTGCCACAGAGACTGTTAAGATACGCAGTAAAGCACACATCTTGGTAAAGTCTCTGAAGTTTCATTGAGTGTATGATGTTAAGAAATTAACGGGACGGTTGTTCATCTTTAAAGGTGGTACAGCACGTCTTCCTCAAATGATTCAGTTGATGCTCAAATGCTGTTGTTTTACGTTGCCATATTAAAAAAATAATACATCTGCGCACACATCGCCCTGAACTAGCCCAAAGACTGAGAGAAACTTTATCACTGTCCCTCAATTTTTTCCCAAAATACCACCAGATAGACTTCAATGATAAACAGAAACAAGTGGGAGCCTCACAAGCAGCCACTGTCAAGGAAAAAGTATTGTAACTGACAACACTGAAGTGGCAACACCTTAATTTAGAGTTTAACGACCAGAAGAAAAAGTACAAGACGCAATGATATAAAATAGGGTCACCAGACCTCCCTTATATACAGCACATATTTGATCATTTTGTCCCCTGTCCCATACTGACCTTTCAGGGACACCCAAATTTCCTGTATTTAGTTCATTTTCAAAGTAAAAATATATTTTTACTACCTTTTTATGGTACTTAGTTGTAACTTTATAAGTAACTATACTTTCTTTTCCCAGATTATCTTGATGAAAATAACCCAAATGTAACGAGGAAACGAGTGTTTGCTGCCTGTTTGCAACTGGTTGGCCGAGGACAGCGACACTCTCACCGTTTTGCTCTCCAGCCTTGCTGCTGTGCAGTTCTGGATCAGCATTGCAACATACAGTGACTGTCAACAAAGTGTGTTGTTACTGCTTGCCGCGGACCACTTTTTTTTCTAACTGCCCGTGTTAATTAATAATAATATTCTCTGTGTTGGCTGGGATTGGCTCCAGCAGACTCCCGTGACTCTGTGTTAGGAGTTTCACCGACAAAAGCGCGATAGACATATGCACCCCGACAAAACCGCGACCGACAAATGAGCGCCGACAAAGCCGCTAACTGGTTTTCGACAAATGCGCGCCGACAAAATCGCGAGAGAGGCCAAGAGAGTGGGACTCTCTTGCTGCAATCCATCCTACATATGCAGGGGCTGATCTTAAGGACTATCTGCGTGCTGTGCTGATGGCATGCCGCGTCTCATAATATTGACTTCAAAAATAAACATTATTAAATATGCTTTAAACTAGTAATTCATATTTAATGAAACTTTCGTGATTTTGTCGGCGCGATTTTGACAGCGCGTTTTAATCGGCGCACATGTCTATCGCGGAAATGACGGGTCACACTGTTGGGATATAGCGGGTTGGAAGATGACTGACTGACTAATATTTCTCTGTTGTCTGTATTAAATAAATATTTTCAAATGATTTCACTTTTACAGATTTTTTTTTAGCGTGTATTAAATCATTTTCAAATGATTTTACTTTTGTTCTCTCCTTGTCTGCCTGGGTTTCCTCCCACAGTCCAAAGACATGCAGGTTCGGTGCATTGGCGATCCTAAATTGTCCCTAGTGTGTACTTGGTGTGTGTGTGTGTGTGTGTGCCCTGCGGTGGGCTGGCATCCTGCCTTGCGCCCTGTGTTGGCTGGGATTGGCTCCAGCAGACCCCCGTGACCCTGTAGTTCGGATATAGTGGGTTGGATAATGGATGGATGGATGATTTTACTTTTGTTTTTCTCCTAACGCATTAAAATCCTTGCTTTATGTTTTAAACTTATGTCTCTCTTAGGGGGTATGTATAAATGTATATATTTAGTAATACAGACAGAGATTTTAAGAGTGTCCTGTATTTCTAATTTTCTAATCTGGCAACCCTAATACAGAAGAATAGGCAAACTACACCCACTGGACGATCAAACTACACGCTGCACGGCACATCCATTAGCAATGCTAATTACCGTGTGGCCATGTTTTTGCTTCTCAGTGGAAGGCCAGAAAAACAATTTAAAAAATGATTTTCTACATGCATACCTGTGTTAGGACTCTGCACTTATTTGAAACAGGACCATCAGACTGCTGGCTTGTTTGGCACAAAGTGGATGAGCACACATATGTAGGCTGCCTTAGTGGCTTTTTTTATATAGCAGTGGGTAGAACTCAAGAAGCAGCGTGATGTTTTGTGGATGAGGTATTCCGCATTTCAATTTTTCACATTACATTGGATACCGTTAAGGGAGCAAATGGGACTGAACTTTTTGTATCTTTTGTGATGATGTGGGTTCTGCTCCGTACTCCCATCTGGCTTCTAGGGAGCTCTCGAACCCAACACCACTGGTAATGTAACCAGATGAGCTAGACAGTGAAGACATCAACAACGAAGCAAGGAGATGGTGCAAAATAGTACTTTTATTTAAAACAAAACCAAAAACAAAGTGTTCAAAAACAAGTGCAATGCATAAAGTTCCATAAATAAATAATCCATTAAAAAACAAGTGAAAAATAAATAAATCCAGTTAAAAACGAGGTTAAAACAATGGCTAGAAGCAGTCCTTTTACAAACAAAGCCCAGTGCCTTCTTTCTACTGGTGACTCCCCTTCTTCTACCATCCAGGCTATGCACCAGGATAGTCGCCCTGCCTGCAGCTGACCTTCTCTTACTTCTGCTGGTCTGTTCGCCTTTCTGATGCCTGGCTCCGGTGGGCTCCACCAGACTGTGACTTGGGCTCCCCCGTGACCAGGGCGCTCACACTGGGGCTTCCACTTCCCAAGTCCCAGACTCCCGCAGCCATATGCGGCGAGCCATCCTCCTTCCACTCCCTCCTGCTCCTTATTAACGCTCAGCGGGAGTGACCACTTCTGACTGCCCCCGGGTGCCGGCTATACTACACCACTACACTGCTGTGTGCTGCATGGCCACAAATGGGTAAAGCTCATACTTGATGTGCAAATGCACAATTTTAAAAATAAGACAAGAGATGGCTGTTATTTCAATATGGACGATGACCTTCAAGCCTCATCTCTAAACTGGAAAGCTCAGGTCTGACGTGCACACACACACACACACACACACACACACACACAACAGAGAACACTGAATGGTCAATTGGTGCAGCCCTTTAGCAGGAAACGGGCTTGACAGACCTGGTGTGAAAACTGCTACAAAACACGAGATCATTTCAGCTATCATTGGGCTTCACCAAAATCCTTTCTTGTATGTTAACGATTTGGGTTTGCTGAATCTATTTCTGAAATTGGAATTTTTTTTTACCCCAACTTATTTCTGCAACATATTGGATTCAATCAAAAATACACTTTTGAGAAAAAAAAAAAGCTGATTTTTTTTATCAATAAGTTAAATTTCTTTTATGACATAGTGAGAAGTCAAGCAAAATGACACCTTTTATTGTCTAACTAAAAAGATTACAATATGTAAGCCTTCGAGACAACTCAGTCCCTTTCTTCAGGCAAGATGTAATGAGTATTTTTCATGCTAAGAATATTATTTGAAGTATATTTTTCTGCTGGAAAAAACACTCTTTCTTGTTCTTAATGTCAGTTGTGGTGAAAATAACCTCAAAATTGAGCATTTTCTCATTTTTAATCTTTAATTTTTCTTCTTATTCTTTCAAAATAGTCAGGAATTTATATTTAGAAGGTTATAAAGATGCCTTTTTATTGTCCAGAATAAAGAAAGTTGCTGTTGAAATGTTTTTTTGGAGTCAGTCTGATCTGTTCATTGTCTCGACCAGGTAAATGCTAAGCAAACAGTACAAGAATGCACAGCCTTCCTTTATTCAAAAAAGAGCAAGTGCCGCCATTTTCTTGGCAAAACAAAGGCAGAAAATTGCGAGGAGCTTGTTGAGGAACTTCTCTTTTCCTATTCAGTTCTTTGATTGTATTTTATGGTGTTTTACTGGGTTGTGTGGTCCTTTGTGGGGCCACTGCTTAACAAAGCACCACTTCATTCTAGGAAGGGTTCTTTGCAAGTGAAGCTGGTCCTTTGTGCTTTGTGCCTAATATGTAGGAAAAAAGTGAAATCTTGAATTTATGGTAGGCTACCTAGCAGGACACTAAAAGAATAAGAAAACTGGACTTAGCCTGTGTTATTGTATGCAGCGAGAGTCCTTTTAAAATCATGAGCCGTAAATTTGTTCCTATCTGCTGAAAGATGCTAGGGGTTGCTGTTGCCCTTTTAATCCCAACAGACAGACGCTCGGGACACAAAGTAAAAGCACTAAGAAGCGTTTTAATTATTTCTCTCTATTATAATAAAAAAATTTTGGGAAGAGAGAGACGAGACGTGACTTTCTCAGAGAGACACATTCACATCCCGTGAGATGAGACTTTGTGCAAGAGAGATTTAACCATGCCTGGGGCTGGAAATAAAAGACAAAGAGTAGATGACAAAGTTGAACGTCGTAAAGACGTAAAGGCGCAGTGCACAGACTGAGCAGGTTAGAGATAATGAAAGAAATAAAATTCAAAAGTCTCAAAAACATGATAATAAAGATCTCATTAGTGCAGACAAATGGAAATTATGACTCGGTGAAATAACGAAACAGCGAAAAGAGATTGAATATATTGTTTGGATTTAAACTTTAAGTCAGAGACTTGTAGATCGTCTAATTCGTGTTCCCATCAGGGAAAAGCAGTGTTTCTTCCCAATGAAGAGGCGTATCCACAAGAATTAAAAGTTTTGTTGTTTGGTGAAAGTGAATTCCACATATGTGAGCAGCAGAGATGTGAAGATGCTGGCGCGTAGCGCAGGCGGGGGGGTTGGCGAGTGAAGTGAGCAGGGGGCAAAGCCTCCTAGTTCTTCTTAATAATCATGCCCAAAGCACCACAGCCACAATAAACACAAGTAAATCAACAATCACAATTCTCTTTCCTCCCCGCCTCCCAGCAAGCGTTGTCCAGCTCCTCCTGACTCTGGCTTGCTTGCTGGGTCTTCAGCAGATCATTATGAAGTGCCCGACCTGGAAGTGCTTCTGTTCTTCCTCCCACGTGACTTGCCAGCACTTCCAGGTCAGATGGAGAACTCAAGTTCTTTAGTCAGCCCGGAAGTACTTCGGGGCTCCCATCCACGTGATCCATTAGTACTTCCGTGGTATAGGAAAAGTATGACTCCCCAGGTCCTTTGACAGCTCCCTCTGGTGGCACCCACAGCACAGAACAGGGCTGAGGAACTGAACTCTAAGTCCCAGTATGCCCTGCAGGAATCAGGGTACACCGCTATACTGCAGGGGAGCTGCCATCTTGCGTCTTGGAGGAGGCAGTGTCCAAAAGTTGGTGCCTTTCCCCATCCTTTCATTCTCGGGGCATCCTGGCCGGGTTGAACTGCTGGCCGCCCATCACACTGCTCATGGTTATTTACTGTATGGAGCCTTCATGTGGTGGGTCTTTTGTGGCATCACTCTGAAGAACCACTCTGGCACCTTTATTTTTAAGAGTGTAACATGTCTTTAAAAGGTCTATTTCCAACACTTTCATTTGGATTTTCTCCCAAGAACATGAGGTGGCCTCGGGTGAACACGGGGAGACGCTCCACCAGGGCATTACCCAGCTGGACGGACGTTATAGTGGAATGTGGCATGAGTCCATGTTAGCAGGCTACCGGTTGCTCATTCCACCATGAAACACCTTCCAGGGAATTTAAGAAGAAATAATCTACCAATTGACTACTTTTTGTAATAATAATTATAGTTAATAATAATCAATTATTTGTGCAATGTATACTTTTTTGAATTCAAAATAATTAATTTTTAAAAACCATGTTCAGTTTTTCCTGTAAAGTAGTGTTTCTTCATTTTAAACCATCATCTCTCAAAAACTGGATATGATAAAGTTATTCTGTTGCCAGATTTGCATTCAGCACTCTAAAATCAATAAAGAAAATCTAAAACTTGATGGGAATGAAACTTATTAGATATATACTGTATATTTTTGCATATCAGTTAAAGTAATTACATTGAGCATTTGATGAAAATTGGGGAAGAATTGGCCAGAAGACAAAGCAGAGAGTTGACATAAACATTTTAATGATAATTAAATTACTGTACATAAGGGAGCTTTTTACTTATTTTGCTGGACATCTGGTGAGGCTGTGCCCCACTTGCTCCTAATACAGACGTGACATTGTGTGGCAGGAAATCTGGATTATTATAAGAAAATTATTATAAATTAATAAACAAATTATAATTATTGTTATGTGGATTATTATAAGAATAACCCACACAGTCATGGGGAGAACCTGCAAACCCCACAACAAGCACTGCTTAGGGCCATGATTTGGGTTTTCGACAATGAAGGTGTGAGGCAGAATGCGCTGACCCCGTGCCACCATGCTGCTCTAAGCAACTTATGTTATAATTAGAAATAATTACCCTGTGGTACTTTATTCTTTTCATAAAGAACAAATAAGTGATAAATAATTCAAGCAAGAACAAGATCTCTAGTAACATGATGTCTGCTTTATAGGAAAGTGAGTCACCTGAAACAAGTTTCTTTTTATTTTTCAACTTGGAATTAGCAGTTATCTATTTTATCTTTTCGCAGACACATGCTGACTCAGCCTTTCTGGAGCTCTTTTTTATTTCTCTGTGCTTCTAATCTTCATTATGCTTCATAGTTCGCAGTCCATTCACTGCTCTGATTGAAACTGTAATGAAGGGTGCTATAGAATAAGTGAATTGAATCCCGATGAACAGGTGGGTGTGTGTGCAGGGGGTGTTGGAGGGGATACCTCAGAGAGTCAGAGTGGTGTTTTGTTGTGCATTGTGTCACACACGCACGTCAGAGGATCTCCGGCTCTGCTGAGGTATGCACTAATCTACTGGAACGACAGAGGGCGCCATCACTAACATTGTCTTCTCCTTCCCTCCCCACAGCACTGAGAAACCGCCCAGTTAGAGCAGCTGACTCCGCCCCTTCTGACAGATAGATGAACCAGTAGACAGACTCCTATTAAACTGAACAACAATGTTTTTGTTATAATTTTAACCTGAAACCCTGGGCATTTCACTCCAAGATGGGCATTACTTTGGTTTATTTTTCATTAATGTTAAACAGGATGACTTGGTTGGCACCCCAAATTTTGTTCAAGCAGTCTGTTGTTCCTGCACGTGGCCTAAACTGCTATATGATTCATTATCAGACCTGAAGATGGTACAGAAGGATGCATTATAAGCTGTGGTCTTGGGTGGAAGATGGACACTGGCCAGAAATATCAGGTACAGAGAAGTCGGAAGTGTTTTGAGGCAGATGCCTTCATTCATATACAGTTTTTTGTTTTCTTAAAATATGGTAGGAGCAGAATTTGATCACTTTATATTTAATACCACAGTCATCTTTAATATATGTTTCAAAATTGTAAAATAAATAGTGAAAAATGCAGATAGTGTGTTAGTGCTGATTGATCAAAATAATGAAAAAAAAGAGATACTTAGAGGACCTCTTCAGAGTTTTTTTAAAACCTGGCAGGACCTAATCAATAATATTTTAGAAAAAGCATTTTTATTGGGGGAACGGGGGGGGGACTCCTTTCTCTCTTTACTACTCTCAAAAGTTTTACTCTGGCTGTTGGTCTTCCTCTTTTTCTCATGGGTGGGGGTTGATTTGATTTTAGTTGTGTTAAGTTTGACTTGATTGTATGGAATGTTCTATGCTTATAATAAAAGATAAATAAATAAATGAATAAATAAAGAAACAGCAAACCCAGTAAACCCCCATGCATTTAGTGAAGCATGATGAGCAGCCATATCAGTGTGTCACCATTTGCTCATCTGTGTCCGCCATACTTCTACACAGGGGTAAGGAGCATGTCAGGTAAGCTCATTTGTGTTTTCTATTAAATAAAATGAAGTTGTGTGTTTTATTTTAATACAGTGTGTTCTTATTCATCATGGCACTAAAGAGTGGCAACTTGTTCTATATTAGTCTAGCTATAATCTGTATCTAAGTCCTCCTTGAGCACATTGAGGCATGTGTGTCTTTGATGGCATATGCTGTCCCTTTTGGTGTGGCTTTAACAAAAAACATCACCGTTAATTCGATAGTAGCTACACTTTTCTTGTTTACTAAAGTGGGGATATTATTGTTTGTAGACATAATACATGACTGTACAAAGAATGAGAGTGAAAAAAAGAATACGGTTGTGAAATCCTGAATCGGCAGCGTGCTACACCAGTGGTCAGCATCTTGGTTGCCTTGTGAGTAACGTGCTGTCACAGCTACAGTCCCTTCTTGACCAGAGAGGGGGCGCTGTGCTCTGCCATGTACTGCTGCGGTGGGAGGTGTAGCTGCATTTGTTCAAAATGATCAAAGTTCTGCACCTTTCAGTTTGCGTCATAGGACAGTTCTAGGAATGGCTCTCAAATAATTCCACAAATTAAATGTCTTTGTTTTAAAAGTATTAGTAAAAATCCAAAGAAAAACAGTTCACACAAAAATAGAGAAAATTTGATATTACAAAGAAAAGAAAAGTTCTGGTTAAGGCTTTTTATTAAGTAAGTTTGGTCATACAGTCATATTACGTGCAGAACGTTAAGCACGGTCAAAATACTGAAAGCCAATCTCCTATTTGGAAACTTACCTAACAGTCCATGTTAGCTGTAAGACTGTTTTCTAACTGGCTTAATTAACAATCAGTTTTATAAATATAGCAAGGAAAGTTCGGTTTCATGTTAACTTATAGGGTATAAAAGACTATACCATATTCTAAGTAAATATGAGAAAGTGATGTGCTATTGAAATTAGGCAGACACTGTGTGAATTTAACATTTCACATTAGATTTCTAAGATTGGCTCTTACAGGAGGATACACTAACTAAGACCACTCACTGCTAATCATCAAGTCTGAGATAATAAATTGCATTCTGTAACAATGCATTTGCTGTGAAAGCAGGACTGGCAGCACTTATCAGAATGAATGGACAGTAATAGCTGAGGTCCCACCGTCATCTCCATGTGCTGTGTTGGCCAAGTCTGACTATTTTATATTTTCCACTTCTTTTTGTACTCTGATGGAATTTTAACACTTCAGGGAAGCTGGGGCTTTGTTTTTAGGAGAATACAGTAGCAGCACCATCCTATGAAGCTCTGAGCACCTTATTTGCTTTCTTTTATTATTAACCTGTTTGGCTGATATCTTTATCAAAGGTGGCTTACAACATCTGAGATACAGTTAGATGCCTTTCATTTTCTTTAATTCCAGTTGGAGCACATACAGGTGAAGTGACCTGCTCGAGGTCACACAGTGTCAGTAGTGGGATTTGAACCTTGCCTTCCAAATTCTTAACCACTATGCCACACTTTCTCTCTTGTGCAGCCTCTTACGCATACAGTATTGTTCAAAGCAGCAGCCTCTACCCTGAGTTTTTATAATTTGGTATTTATTTTTAATTAACCTTGACTTCCGAGAAGAAAAAAAAAGGTTGCATTTCAGAGACATGTAAGATACTGTCTTCGTACCCCAGGTAAGCCGTACAGGGTGGTAAAGTCACCATGGAAACTGAAACTGGAACTGGGAAACCTGAGCATTGCTGCCAATCTGATCCGGCAGAATAAGAGCCAACAGTCGGGCTGCATGTAAGTCCCACGAGAGCGGAGGCACTGAATCAGTTCCATCATGAACCAGTCGCACGTCCTAAAACTGATTTTTCTGAAGCTGCTCTCTGCCAACTGTGAGTATGGCAATGGGGGTGTGCGGTGGGGTGTGAAGAGGGTGGGGGCTACATGGCAAAAGCATATTAATAATAGACAAGACTGGAGCTGTGAAAAAAATGAACAGAAATGCCTGTGTGTGTGTGACAGAGAGCTACATAATGTACGCTTCATTTTAAGCCAAATGAGTGGGCCAGCAGTGGGCCGCAGAGATGAGTGCATGGCAATATGTGATTTAGCTCACACACAAACACACACTCACTTCAATAGAAAGTCCAGTGAGCACCATCACACGCTCAGACACACACAGTCTGTACACACCCAAACAAACACACACACCAAGTCTGCAGTTCTCGTGATTACACAAATTCACACACACACGCAAACATCCACTGATACTGAGAGCCTGGTGAACACAGCTACACACACACACCAAAGGTATGGTTTTGTCGGGGGCCCCATCTCTAATTTTTGTTATATTTTTCATAAGTTGTTTCCTTAATCTTGTTAATGCATATGTGTTTGTTAAGTATCTCCTGTATTTGTTCTGTAGCTTCTCTTCCGTACTTAGAAATCTTCTTTTTTTAATTCTGTAAAAGTTCCTTATCTTTTTGTCTTCCTTTATCCTTTTATGCTGTACCTGGGGGGATGTGGGTGCTGCTAACAGGTTTGCTATTCCAACTCCCATGTAACCGCCTTAGATTTATATTTACCCCTGGAATAACAAGCCAAAAAGGCAACTTAGATACATCAAGAAAACATGTCTAGTGTCAGCTGCTGTGCTGATTTAGGTTTAGTACACATCCTTTGTGTGATAGATTTTTAAGGTAGTCCCCAACGCACAGCCCGGTGCTGCAATTAGGGCAGTAGAAGTGTTCTTTGTGTACTATTCTTATATTTTTTCTGTTGTTTGCACTTGAGAAGGTAGAATGTCAGTGCCTGAATTGCACAATGGATGTGCTTATTTAGTTATTGTAGGCCACCACAGTGCAATGCTTAGTGACTTCCACATTTCCCCTGACATGAACACTGACAGTTGCTGCATTGTGTAACACAGTGTGTTATGCCAGCAGGAACGCGAATTAAGAAGGTGACTGGAAGACAAGGACATAGTAAAAAACTGTAGTGATGGCCAGAACCAGTAGAACAACTACAGTATCAGTAGTCAAAGGCAAGACAAAATCAAAGTAAGAAGGATTGCAGAGAGTTCAAAAACCAAAAGACAAAGCAAAAAAATTCAAAAAGGTTTGAAGGTTTTAGGAATCTGTGTAGTCAGATGGGGATGCATACCCCTGGGTGATCTTTTAGCATACCGTTGTTGTGTTTAACAGGCCGCAACCTCTGAGGATATGCCTGCTCCAGGACAGTCCTAGCAATCCAAATCCAAATCACAAATCAAAATTAAAACTACGAGGTGAGACACAAAAATAACTGGACTGGGCATGGGCTTGGAGGTTGGCCGAACTTGAGTCATAGAACTATATCCCCTCCTACACGCCCTCTTAAAGAGCCGACCGGCTAGGTATATCCTGTGAAATGCCCAGTCAGTATTTGCATAACAATCGCCACACAAGTTGCCACAACAATGTTGGGTGAAAAAAGCAAACAGCGAGACAAGACAAGACAACACTCCCGCACACAATGCTTTTTCCGCAAAGCAGTTTTTGACTGACAAAAAAATTTCTGTCCTCGATCATCCTCCTTATTCGCCCGATTTAGCTCCCTGTGATTTTTACTTGTTCACAAAAATCAAAAGTGACCTGAAGGGAACACGTTTTTCTTCAGTGGATAAAGTGAAGACAGAAACGGCAAGCATGTTGAAAAGCCTCACGCAAGAAGACACTGTTTCAATCAATGGAAGATACATATGGAGTGGTGTAGAGATCAGTAGGAGGAACATAAAGAAGGTGACAATGTTTAGAATGCTGTAATTCATCAATAAATATATACATTTTTACCAATCCGGTTATTTTTGTGCCTCACCTCATATAACTGTATTTCAAAAATAAAAGAACTTAAGGACGCTAACACTAACCACTAACAGAAGCAAAAAATATTTAAAATAGCGATCCCTGACTCCTATAGGGGTCTTAGTGGTCCACTGTCTTTCTTGTCCTTTCACTCCATTGCAATCATTTTGCCCTTTTTGCCATGTAGATATCATACCCCGCTGCAGCTTTAAGCGATTGAAGTCACCAGAAATATCACAGCGGTTCAATCGTACAGTGATGACATGTGCATCAGTTTCACTATCTATGTCAACATCTGATAACCAATTCACATTATCATCACTATTGCTTCATTCGACTAATGGTTCAGTTTCAGTTTGTCCTAAAACTGGCTTTACAGTTTCTCATTTACACACCATTGTGTGTTTTGGTTGAAGGCTCTACCCCCATTCATGAATATTGATGAATTACCATAATGAAGCGGAACGCATAGAAATAATACTTTTTTTTTTGTAGCATAATGTTATTTTATACACTAAATGGCAACAAAATATTGTTCTGAGCATTATTCAGCCTCAGATCATAACAGTTAACCAGAGAGAGGCTTAACCATATTTACATCGAATTCTGGGCCTGAAAGACTCACAGGGTTAATGCCGTGGAAGTGTCCCCAAGCAAGCTGAAGTAACATTAACTACTCCTTGCTTTTGTTGTTTGGGTCCATTTTGGGCTTCCCTATGACATTTCTAAATTAATTGGTCCTTTGTCCATTTTCAGTCTGGACATTTTGTAACCTTTGAATTATTGCGCTTTTTCTTGGCTTTGCCTGTTTGCTCAGCAGATCTGGTTTGGTCTATAATTGATTTACCTTTGTTTTTATCTACTTCTATTACTTTGTGTTTATGAATTATTTTAGTTATGATCAGGAGATTTAGAACCATATAGGTGAGAGTGTGAGACCTTCTAAAGGCTTCACAGGCCAGGGCAAGCCTCTACAACAGGCCTCACCCCAACTATAATGATCTATTTTGGCCTACACAAACCTGAAAAGGGTTAGCTCTTAGAAATACATTAATTGTTCCACATTTTCAAAGTTCATCTCAAGAAAAGGAAACTATGAAAAACCTTTGATTTCAAGAGAGAAATCCAATAAGTAACTTTTATAAATGAGAAACATTTACTTACTGTAACAATGAAGCAATAACAAAAATGTTTTAAAAGGGCAAAGGAGTTGTCTTATTGGCTATCCTAGTCAACCCAAAAGTCTCAAAACCACAGTCCGAAAAGAGCAAAAAGAAATCAGAAGGGCAGAAAAATCAAAATGATTAAACAAAACTCTGGAAAAACTTTAATGCCTTAGTTATATGTTGACCAGGATATGTTTATTTTGTGTCCGTGCCTTTTTCTGTCTTTCCCTTATGATTGTAAGGTCACAAAGATGCATATGGTGCTTTGTGGGTGGTTCCCCAAGAGGCGAGGACACCTGTCTGTCTTCATCTCTGAACCCCCCTGCCCTATAAAAGCTGAGAAGACCAAATGATCAAATGAGGTTCATTCAAAATCATGGTGTTGGTGAGGTCTCTTGTGTTTTCTAATTGCTATTAGTGATTCTCAGGATTTCTATCTTTTATCTCTGTTTTGACTACTCTCTTCCATTTACTGTTTTGGGACTTTGTCTGCTTTTCAGATTTCCCATTGAGCCCACTACAATAACCTCTGCACTTTTCAAAGCAGTTCTTTGTTACTGAGTTTTTGATGAATACATCATTTATTTTTATAAAGACTATGGGGCTTTGCCCCCTGCTTGCTTCGCTCGCCAACCCCCGTGTTTGGTTTTCCGAATACACACTTGTAAGATTTTTTTTTCTTTGAATTGTTGTTATTTCATTAGTTTCACTTTTATTTCTGAACTTCTGTAAAAACAATACTTGGAATATGTCCCAATATGCTGAATCTTTTAAATGAGGTCAGTGAGACATGTTTAATGACTTTGTACCATAATTTAGGATAGATTTCTCTGTTTGGAATTTCAGCACAGACAAAATGATCCACATCATCAGCAGTTAACAATTTTTTTTTGCAAAGTAACCAATAAATACATGTGAGTTAAACCCCATTTTTGAAATACTCTGACTTAAACTACTTTCCTTTTGTTTTGCATCAATGCGATCTGTGCTATCTTTTTTTTGATACGGTAGCGACTGACGTAATAAAGTATCATTAAAGTTCTACTTTAACAATCGCTGACTGCGTAATCCCAAACACAACCTTCTAGCATCCTCTCCAACCCCTCCTCCCACAGGTCTCGCCCCCCCTTACCGCATCAATCAGCACCCAGCTACCAACCCCTCCTCCCACGGGTCTCACCCCCCCTTACCACATCAATCAGTACCCAGCTATCAGTCTTCCGTGCTGTACTCTGCCCTCCCTCGAACGGACCTAACAGTCACTCTAAACAAAAAAGGCTTCAGTTTGCCCAGGACGCTAAAATACTTTTGACTGTTACTGCTTTCATATTCTGTACCTTTCTCTGCATATGTATCGTGCCTTGGGTCTCTTTTCTCCACGCTGCTCTTTCTTCTTTGCAGAGAGCACAGGCTCTGTGTGTGCCATGTGACTCTACATGACTGAATGTTTTCCTGGCTGTCCGAGCTCTTATTTGATAAGAAGGACGTGTCTTGCAAGACTCTTATGGTCCATGTCCCCGTGAGACTGCCCTGGGTCAGTCTCTTGGCACCAAATCTCATGTTTACGGTCCCCGCGAGACGCCCCGTGGCCAGTCTTTTTTGTCTCGTGGGTCTTTAAAATGTCTTTCGAGAACTTCTGAGAAGATCACGTATCGTCGCCTTGCTTTTCCATTCCAGGATTTTCGTTTATATATAGAGAGATTCTATATATAAGTAACAGAGGTAACTTTTTCTCTGTTGGGAGCATTTTCTACATTATTTTTGAACTCATCGTTATGTGGCCAGTTTCCCTTTTCAAGGGCCTGATCAGCATGAGGCCAGCAGGAGAGATTTGGGACATAACCAGATTGAGTGTGCCTCAGCTGGGTGCACTGATAAGGATATTGGCCTGCTCCCCAGCCAATGTGGAGGCCTCTTCTGTAGATTTTGCTTGGGAAAACCTCCTACATCATAATAAAGACACTCTGAAGTTTTCTTTTTCCTAGGCTTAAATAGCCAGAGGGCAGTTTCAGGAGTGGTGATGTCAGAGTGGCCCCGCCTCCTAGTGCACCGCCCACAAAACGTAACGGACACAGGAGAATACTGCATAACACATAAAAGCATACAATTTACAAATTAATTAATTAAACAAAACAAGGTCAAAGAAAAACATGAAATAAAACAAAAAACAGAAACAAGTGAGGAAATTTAAGAGTATCTAACAACAAAAATATTAAATACATAAGAAATAAGCATAAACCAGATGAACCATAATATTTCTGAATTTGGTATCTTTTGATGTTCATTTGAGTTCTTAAGATTGCTTTTAGATTTTCTATCAATTAAATATATTGAAATAAAACAAGTTTTGTTTGTTTCCAGAAATGCTAAAAACATCCAAATGAACTGCTAAATAAGTAAGGAGTTTATGCTCTGTTTTGGTGTTCTGAACACCTCTTACATTATATGAAGCATCATACCGAAAATAAGTGGATTCATTAAATATTATTAGGGTCATGATATTTGGTTAAGCATTTATGTACTGCTGCGGTGGGCTGGCGCCCTACTCAGGGTTTGTTCCTGCCTTGCGCCCTATGTAGGCTGGGATTTGCTCCGGCAGACCGCCGTGACCCTGTGTTAGAATATAGTGGTTTGGATAATGGATGGATGGATGGATTTATGTACTTTAGGAATTTGTGCTCTCTGTTTACTTGTTTGTACTCACCTTTTATCAGGTCAAGATTTTGGTGAGGAACGCAATGGACGCATCATAGGTGGCTATGTGCCCCCTGCACACACCATTCGATATATCGTTTCCATTCGGAGAATTGGTGGAGATCATTTCTGTGGAGGCTCTCTGGTGGGCACATTGTGGGTGTTGACCGCAGCACACTGCAATATTGGGTATGTTTTGTTGCCTATCCTTTTTTCTGGACTCCTCCTTTGTTAGATTTTAATATTTCGCAAAAGTTTTTAGGCACATACAAGGCAGGAGAAAATTGGTGTGAGAAGAATCTCCTGCAGTCTCAATTGCTGCATTTCAGTCTCTAAGTCAAGTTCCTCTTTATTTCTTTAGGTATGATGGTTTCGAGATAGTTGCCGGTGAGCACAATTTGACTGAATATGAAGGAACAGAGCAGTACTTGTATCCCGAGCTCTTGATCCCACACCCCAACTATAACTCAGCAACAAACAATCACGATCTCATGCTCATTAAGGTACAGTATGAATGCATATTATTAAATATATATTTAAACAGGAAAGGAAGGCTGCTGCATCCAGAAGGGTCACAATAAGCAGAAACTATATGTATGGCTAAAAGAAAGTAAAGTGTTCTATGTGTCTCTTAAGTGGCCTCAGAGTCTCAAGAATGATCTAGAATGTATATAGTACAGCCATCACCTTAACATAGGCTCATTTTACACCTTTAGCAAATTAGTGCCTTGAGAGGAATGAATTGTGAAAATCTTCCATTAATTCAGCGCATTTTCTACAATAGTTTATGTTGCCATCCAACCATCTCCTGAACCCACCAGATTTACAAGAGGAACAGGAATTAACCTTAAAGACATTGCCATTGTGTCATAGAGCACACTCTCATGCATACCAGTCCAATTAGAGCCTGGTAATTAACCTAACACAAATGGCATTAGAACGTGCGAGGAAGGCTGATGGGGAACCTCCACACAGACTGATGAGGTGGCATTGCTTACCACTATGTCTTCAAAGCTTTGTGAGCAAATTAGTCTCAGAGCCTTAGAATTGGTGAGTGAGAAACAGTTTAACATGCTAGCAAACAAAGTAAAGGTGTGGAAGCTCATAAAGCTTTCTCATTAAAGGTGGCATTGAAAAATCTAGTGATGGTATGTCCACACAGACAGAATGTAAGGACACATGTTACAGTACATATGCAGTTCAGTAGGGAGAATAAGAGCAAAAGCCTCAACACAGAAATGCATCTCAATTTGTAAATTTCAGTATAACATGCATCTTGTAAGACAAATAAAGCATCTATCTATCTATTGTGATCGATGGAAGGATTGCAGATCCACAAGTAGAAATGTTGGATACCAACCCAGTCGTCTTCATTTATTCAAATGAAAAGTGTAAACAAAAGACACGCTTGTGGGATTCCTTAAGCATGCAAACTTCTTTTCGCTTTGTAATGCTTAGTTTAGTCATTGGGTTAGGAGCTCAGTCTTGTGGTGCCCTCTTGTATTAAATGACACCAACATTCATAGACCGCAATATATATGGCTGGGGTGCCAGAAGGGGCGGATTCAAATGCTCTCACTAGGCGTCATCACAGCACTTTGGAGGGAATAGAAGAGGGTAAGGTTAGCGCCACCGCCCCCTCTCAACACTGGGTGGTAGTAGATACCTCAGATAATCCTGGTGGATGATCCACCGACATACATGGTAACACCATCTATCTATCTATCTATCTATCTATCTATCTATCTATCTATCTATCTATCTATCTATCTATCTATCTATCTATCTATCATATATTGCCTTTCTATCTATCTATCTATCTATCTATCTATCTTTCTATCTATCTATCTATCTATCTATCTATCTATCTATCTATCTATCTATCTATCTATCTATCTATCTATCTATCTATCTATGTCGAGTACTTTCAGAAAGTATAAATTCTATAGACAGGTGTATGCCTTTCCAAAATATGTACAATGAACTAAATTGACAACAGAATAAAGCAAAAATAGGATATTGGAATATTTTGCAGATTTATTAAAAATAAACTGACCCAAGTATTCAGACCCTTTATTGAGTACTTTAACTAGTTCAAGTACCTCCAGCCCGGAGAAGTCTTCTTGGGTATGATAGCACAAGCTTCACACAACTGCATTTGGAGATTTTCTGCATTCTTCTCTGTAGATCCTCTCAAGCTCTGATTGGTTGGATGGAGACTGTTGAGGGACAGCTGTTTTCAGGTTACTCCAGAGATGTTTGATTGGGATGAAATCTGGGTTCTGTCTGAGCTACTCAAGGGCATTGTCAGAGTTGTCCCTATGCCACTCCTTTGTTGCCTTTGCCTTGTGCTTAGGGTCAATGTCGTGTTGAAAGGTAAACCTTCTACTCAGTCTGTGGTCCAGAGCACCCTAGAGCAGGTCTTCATTTAGGATATTTCTGTACTTTGCACTGTTCTGCTTTGCCTCAACTCCAAATAGTCTCCTAGTCCTGCCACTAAAAAACAATCCCACAGCATGATGCAACCACCACTACCACGCTTCACTGTTGGAATGGTATTGTGCATGTGATGAGAGGTACCTGGTTACCTCCAGACATGACACTTAGAATTGAGGTCACATAGTTCAGTCTTGGTTTCATCAGACCAGAGAATCTTGCTTTTCATAGTCTGAGAGTCCTTTAGGAGCCAAGCTCCAACTCCAAGCAGGATTTCATGTGTCATCTGGCCTCCCTACTGTAAAGCTCAGATTAGTAGAGTGTTGCTGCGATGGTTGTCATTCTGGAAGTTTCTTCCATCCCCACACAGGTTCTCTGGAGCTTAGCAAGTGACCATCAGTTTTTTTTTCCAATGCTTGCTCGATTTGGCAGGACAGCCAGCTCTAGGAAGAGTTGTGATTATTCCAAACTTATTCTCTTTTAGAAAAATGGTTGCCACTATGCTCTTGGGTACCTTCAATGTGGCAGAATTTATTTGTTATAGCCTCCCCCAGATCTGTGCCTCAGCGTAACCCCATCTCTAACATCTCATTTCAGTCCCACTTCATCGCTTGGTTTTTGGTTTGATACACTTTGTCAGTTGTTGGACATTCTATAGACAGGTATATGCCATTCCTAATCATGAGTAATCAATTGAATTGAACACAGTTAGACTCTAAACACAGTGTAGAAACATCTCAAAGACGAGCAATAAAACAGGATGGCAAATTTCAATTGTCATGGCAAATGTCTGAATACTGATATGTGATAAATGTGATAGCTCGGTATTTTTTAACAAATTTTCAAAGATTCATGTTTTGACTTTGCTATTCTGGAGTACTGAGTATTGTTTGAGGAGTAGAAAATAATTTAAATGATTTTTAGCATAAGGCTGAAACATAGACAAATGTGTAGAAAGCAAAGGGGCCTGAAAACCTTTGATGGCACTGTATCTATCTTATTTTCCTTTGTAAGCACAGACTGTACCCAAAGATTTTCTGCTGTCACTTGCTTTATTGTAATGTCACGGAGAGGCAAACCCAACCTTTTACCGAGTCCCTTGGACAAGATGGGTGTTTATCACAGGCACACTCACACACTCAGACAAACTGGAATGCTTCTGAGACACCACTGAACCTAACAAGCACATTTTTGGGATGGAAACCAGTGGCCAGAGTATCCAGAGAATCATCCCATGAACCCAGACATGAACTCAGAGGAGATCCAAAAACAGCATACATGCATTTACTTTTCTGGACATCACTTTTTAAAATTTACTGCATAAAGTGATGTAGAATCAGACCAACAGACCATTCTGTTAAATGTTTACAGAAATGTGAAAAAATAATTGTAAACATTTTAAAAATAATCCAATTATTCTGATTTATTGTCGCAGAAAAATCAACTAAGCTTTTAAAGTTGTGAAGTTCCCAAATGAAAGATTCAAACATGAACTGAAATATTTTGAGAAATGATTAATTTTAGTTAAAAACAATGCCTTGAACTTAAAATTCTACGAAAACTCACAATTTAATAATATTTGGTTTACAAAAAATTAGAGACACCCATATGTTAAAAGCCTAACTTATTTCAATCCAAATATCTGTCCATACAGAAATGTACACGTGTGCATCCATCTACAGTGAGAATTCTTTTTAACAATGGATGCTTTCTAAAACTAAAAACTAAATAACAGCTTGGAATTTTCACATTATCAAAGTGTGAATGGATTTAAAAGAAAAGGAGCACTGTGATAAAACCTTGAATCTGCTTATTAACACATACACTTTTTCTCTGACGGAGCTATAGTAAAAACACTACAGATAAATCCAAAGTTCAACAATTAAATAAACGGTCAGATAGTGCTGGGCTCCATTTATGTTAATCAGTTTCGACCCACTTTGTCTTCCTATCTGTTTATCTGTACTCATCACGTAATTAGTAATTTATTCAGTTTGCAATTGTATTTTGTCTGTTAACCTTTCACAGAGGTGTGTGCCTGCACTCAGTAAATAGCACTATATAAAAAAAATAAACTGAATTGAATAGAAAAATCCCTGGGCGGCATGGTGGCGCAGTGGGTAGTGCTGCTGCCTTGCAGTTAGGAGACCCAGGTTCGCTTCCCGGGTCCTCCCAGCATGGAGTTTGCATGTTCTCCCCGTGTCTGCGCGGGTTTCTTCCCACAGTGCAAAGACATGCAGGTTAGGTGCATTGACGATTCTAAATTGCCCCTAGTGTGTGCTTGGTGTGTGTGTGCCCTGTGGTGGGCTGGCATCCCGCTCAGGGTTTGTTTCCAGGGATTGGCTCCAGCAGACCCCGTGACCCTGTAGGTAAGATATAGCGGGTTGGATAATGGCTGGATGGATAAAAAATCCCAATTTAAAAATCAACATATCACACTGAATAAAGATCTGTTTTCTCAGTTTGACGCAGGACAATAAGAGACTAAAGACAGTCTAAAAGATTAAAGACTACTAAAAGACTATCAATGAAAATTCTATAGATGCTCAATTCAATCCTTGATGCATCATCAGAGACCACCTCTTGAGGAGTGGATGGCTGGGCTGCTCTTTTCTAGTAACAGAATTATCAGTGCCATTTCCAAGCACACAGACCCGTACATTTGCGGAGGTACTGCTTCAGCTGCAGCCCCAACCCAGTCCTTACCGTGTTGCCTTATTCTAGCATAGTGTTTTCCCATGCCATCCCATAAACTGAGACAACAGTTTGAACCCCTGCCAAGGTTCCCTTTTATTTCAGCTCCAAACCCGCACCGATTAGCAATGCTGCACAAGTCCAGCACACTCCCACCCACCAAAGCTTCAAAGTGTTTTGTCACCACTTACTGTACTACGATTTGCATCCTCACAGCGGGCTGATGCATCTGTTCATAACAACTGTGGCTGAATTTGACAAAGATCATTTGAAATATTACACTTACTGAAAGTAATCACCACCACCAGCATTAAGATTGGCCGAATCAGTCAATAACTGAAATGGATCAGTTAGCCTCAGCCTCACTGATTAAATGGCTGACACATTGAATCACTCACTTATTGATTCACCAGAGTGTGTTTGCATATTCTCACACAGTCTGCATGGATTTTTCTGTTAATGGCTGATTTCAGGTTAGCCTTGTCTGAGTATGAGGATGTGCATATGTAAGCGGATCCTGCGATGGACTGGCAGCCTGTCTTGTGCCCGATGCTATTGGAATGGCTCCAGGCTAGCAATCCTAAAGTGGAATAAAGTGGATTTGACTGTTCTAGGCAGGGACGGATTATGGAAGGTATGGGCCCCTGGGCTAGAGGCGTTTTTGAGGCCATGCCTACACAAAGTAGTATGAGTGCTGTACACATCAACTTCAAGGAGTCACACAGAGTAAAGTAAATGACTACTACAGAGCTTTAAAATGAATGGAGAAATATCTGAACCACAGAAAAAATATGGGTTTACTCTCTGAAGTTAAAGTATGAGAGACAAATTATATTTTTAATTAGCCATTACTGTACAGATGAGAAGTAACCATCACAAATCAAGTGCTGAAAAGTCAACTACAGAACCCTATTCGATATGCCTACAAAAACAGGATTACAGTATAGGCCATTCTGAATATTAACTCAGAGTTGCTTTTCAGTATTGTACTTTTGGGGATTTCTATGCAGCAAAATCCAGTCACTAAAATCCAGTTTCTAAAGCAGATCACTCTCAGCTAACATGATCCCAATATGGTTGTGGGCCAATTCTTCACTATCCTGAGCTTGGAGAAAGATCACTCACCACTTACATTTGTGGCAGACAATGTCAAGTAAAGCCTGAAAGCAAGCTCTAGATTTGGGATGAGGCCCTGCAATTTTATTTTTTCTTTAAGAAACTGTAAAAGCTCTAGAGCAGATGAAATGCCTTGCTATGCTTGATGTACTTTTAGGCCCTGTCCACACGGCTGTTCAGATCTTGGTTAAATGAACGCGCCCTGTGTTTACCCTGCATTTTGTAGTGGCGCTTAATTGACTTCAATATGATGTTACTTTCATGTTAGTTTACCGCTGGTAAATGCCAACCTGCAGCCCAGATTGTACTTTTGTGTATTTTCCTGTGGGGGGCCAGTTGTCAGGCAGTCCAGAGTGTTTTTAACCTGTAGGGTTCGAGGTTCACCTTTCATTGGATTCACGAAATATAGATCAGTTGGCTTTATTAGATCTGAATATTGACCTCCTTGTGTTAAAAATCCTCCTGATACGGTGACGTAGGCAGAGAACACATCCCTGCCGCTACTGGGTTCACCATCTGACTGCACAGTGTGTGTGCAACATATGAAGAAATGCGAAAAAGAAAAGCTGGTGGAACACCATATTACACGCCAGTCAACCAATATGTGAGTCAGTGTTAGCTCTGAAGAGCGGCTTGAAGTAACCAAATATACGAACAGTACTCATGTATGCACTCACCCACCGGCATTAATAATCCATAGTAGCTAAACTTACGTCATTAGCACAAACCTACAAACTGTTTCGAATTCTCTACTATTATCATATACGGTCCTCCAGAATGTTAATTAAACAACATGTAAACACAATACAGAGGTTTTGTTCGTGTTCTTGTGGATTTTGGCAGGAACTGATGCCAAGAAAAAGCTGCATGAGACATTTTTTTAATGCCATCCGAATGCGCATCTGACCGAACGCAAGTGGTGAAAGCCTGTGTGGACGGTCTGATTCGCTGCAAAGAGAGGAAAAACACTTCAATCTGCGCTCACGTGACGCTACTGACAGCAGAAATACACTCGGTTCAGATGTCTGTGTGGACAGAGCTACACCAAACTTTCGCTCACCACTACGATTGAATCAAAAGATGACCCCTGCAGACAGGAAGAGCCTTATATACTTGGTGCCATTTTTCCCAACCAATCATGGGGCACTGCATCACCCTCCAACCAACTGCGGGTGAAATGAGCAGGTTCTTACATCATGCTGCATCTGCCCCTGCAAGGCCTCTATTAAAATACTGGCAGCCTCATGGCTGTGCACTAATGCACACTCATGGAACAAAAATTGAGTATGTTTGGTTCCATATCTATTAATACATCTTTTTCTAATACTATTATTAGAATTAAACTCCTGGATCACTTTTCTTTATCGCAATACAGTAAACGCTTTTCTTTTACTACAGTAGCTGGTGGCTACGAGCCGCTCTCAAGAAACTGGGCTGCACAGGGAGCCATATAGGCCTCTGTGTGTCCCTGCATCCAGAACGGCCCGCGATGTGTAGCATTGCACCACTGAAGCCTCAATGAAACACTAGTGAAAGCTTTGTCTTACTTTCTTTTCTGTTCTACCTTTACATGAGAGGTAAATGCTATTTATTTTCTGATCTTCCCCCCTTTAAATGATTCAAATACTTAAAAAGTAAGCTTTTTTTCTCTCATTTGGTAATGCCTGTCTATCTGCAACTGCATGCTGGCAAATGGAAGCTTGAGCTAGGACATGGATGGCAGCAACAGTCTGCTGATGCTGATATTAAGGAGGAGGTGGTAGACATGGTACCCATTCATCATCCTCCTCAAACTGTAATTGATGTTGGGATTGAAGAAGCATTAGGAATTTGATGGTAAAGGGAATTTTGGAACTGCCAAAGAATTTGTATTGGGGAGCAGCCCCGATTGCTTATGCTCCTGTTCCCATACATTTTCTTTCATCTTTTGTATTTTTCTTTTGATTTTCCTGTTTTCTAGCCATAATTGAGTTTTCATGCCTGTCACCCAGTTCACCTTACAAAGCATTTATATGCTCTTTCTTTAGTCCAATACTTTGCATCTTTGGACTATAAATCTTGTAAGTTAGTCCTTCTGTCCCAGTTCAAATGATTGCACATTCCACTGGCCACCTCATCAGTCCTGCAGGCTTTTTGAACCATTTCTTATTAAATCTGTTAACATCTGGCCCATATTTCTTCTTCTTAGGTGGCACAGTGGTAGCGCTGCTGCCTCACAGTAAGGAGACCTGAGTTTGCATGTTCTCCCTTTCTCTGCATGGGTTTCCTCCGGGTGCTCCGGTTTCCTCCCACAGTCCAAAGACATGCAGGTTAGGTGCTTTGGCGATCCTAATTTGTCCCTAGTGTGTGCTTGGTGTTTGTGTGTGTGCCCTGCGGTGGGCTGGCACCCTGCCAGGGGTTTGTTTCCTCTCTTTAGCCCTGTGTTGGCTGGGATTGGCTTCAGCAGACCCCCGTGACCCTGTGTTAGGATATAGCGGGTTGGATAATGGATGGATGGAATATCATTATTATTATTCAGTTTTCTAATGCCAGTTTAATTTAGGAGAACAGCTCCTCAATTTATTGTCCTCCTTGATTTTCTTATTAATTAATAATACTATATTTGTAGGAGAAGCGCTGCTTACATCCTCGAGGACCTACTTTGAGCTAAATATATATGAGATAGCTGTATCATTTCCAGGTTCCCAAAATTGAACTCCTACTGAGTTGGCAAGGAAGGACCCAGCATGAGTCAAACACATAAGAAAAGAAATTTCTCAGTTCAATATAGTTTGTTTTATAAAGGTTTTGTGAAAATTGTAAGTAAAACAGTTCACACAAAAATAGAGAAATAAGTTACTACACATGCAGTATAAAGAAAAGTAAAAATGTTTCTTCTACAAAGTCAGCTTTCTCTTGTTAAACTTCAGTTACTTTCTACACTTAAAGGCTATGCTATTTCTCTATGGCAAACTTAAATATACTTTACTCAATATATTTAGTACATTCTACACATACAGAACATTTAACACGGTCAATATGACATGTTACGGGATTCATTTTGAAAACTATTTGTCTTCCATGCCTTACCAATTACAAGGCAGATCATAAACTGGGGCTGATCTGTAGTCAGAGGGACAAGAAATAATTACAATATTCTATTTCATTTTAGCTTGTGGGGATATAATATAATCCCCCATATATTATGTATTAATATATAGGCAAACATTTTAACATAGCTAAAAAAAATCTTCCATCAATTTAAAATATCCTTACTAACTAATAAATGGCTCTTATAATGAACAAAAAGAGAAAAACTACCAAACCTCCGGCCAGTGTGGTTTCAGAGCTCTCTGCTTATGTCCTACAAACAGAGCCAAGTCAGGCCTATTTGAACAGGCAGGCCAACTTCATGGAGCGCTAACTGTTCCTTCTCACAATTATTCCCAGATCCTGTGCTGCTGTAAAGAATCATCAGATCAGTCTGATCCTACTTCTAACACCATTGGAAGAAAAATGATCTACGCGAATCAATTATCAAATAGGAGGTCTTTATTACAATCCATCAATGGATTAATCTCCTATCAAAGATAAGATTTGAATAATCTTCTGTTCTTTGAGATATATTTTTTAAAGGTTCTAAGATCCCCTCCCACATCTACTAATATACAAACCCTCCAAACTTATTTTTTAGCTGACAATCAAAAATATGTGAAAAAGTCTACAGATGTTATTTTTCTAATGACTCCACAATTGTTGGTAATAAGAGAAATATGTAATTAGTTATTTATTAGACAATTGTGCATATCCTATCTGAGGTAAGTAATACAATGCCTTGTTTTGACCAAATATATGCTTAAAACAATGGGTGAAATAACAAATCACAAAATGACTCGCGGTTAACAGCTTCACATCCCAGATATAAAAACAGGACATTGGCAGCCTCCTAAAGAAATGTATTTATATTATGTGCAACATTTCCTCTTAAAAATGCCACTTTTCAAAAGGTAAGAATCAGGTCTGTACAGATAAAAATAAACCGTGCAAAACAAAAGCATATAGATAGAATTCAAAGGTAATAAAGCAAAAGTATGAATTAAACACATTACGGTAACAATGACAGATTAACGATTTAAACGTAGACTTAAACTAAAAGAAACTAATAACTGCATTAGTAGTGCATTCCTGAAATAAAATAAACTTTAAATATACATTAATTTACACCACATAGTTTGAAGCAGCAGTAGCATAAACAAGATAAATGCCCAAATTTAAAAGAACATACACTGTGTTTGACACACAGTGAATGAGAATGCAAGTTTAAACTATCTGATGAAGAGCAGCATAAAATTAAGGCCATGTGATACAATTCCACTTACCTTTTCCTGACGAACTGACTCTTAATGCTCACCGATTGTGTGAGATGAGTATTTATGGGAATCCCACCTCTCATATCTGTTGACTGAGGCTGTTTAGTATTGGGCATTTAGCAGAAATGTGAGTGGCCAGCACATTGTCATTATGGGGCAGTTCTGAGGTAAAAGAAAAGTTTAGTCCAATCTGCTCAAATTCTAAACAACCATGTTGAGACATATTAGAAAAATGACTGACAGTGAGGTCATTATGGATACACTGAAAACAGACTCTGCAGGAATGAGATCACCAGAGAAGTCATTTGCAAAATTGTATTGTAGGTCTTTTTATCATTCCTACTGAGTCACCTTCTTGGATTGACAGATGAAGGACTAAGTAAGTGTGGAAGGTGACTGAATGTTCACACAAGTAGCAACAACTGGGCAAACTGCATGGTAAATACAGCACATAAAACTATAGGTTTATAGGGACATTATTGTCAGATGTACAGAGTACAGTGAAATTCATACTTGCCACATCCATTACATTGTCACTCTCCACTGCCATGAATAATGAGTAAAACTACTTTACCTCAAAACTCTGTCTTCCTTAGCTGCAGAATCTCAGAATTACTCCAGGAGAGTAGGATCAGATCTCAAATACTTTATATTTAGTCTCAAGACAGATTAATGTTGCCTGTGCTCAGACACAGAATAGATGAGTCATAAAGCTCTTTAAATGGCACTGTTCCTTCTTATGTTAAGCATGCAGTATCAGATAGAGCCTCTTATAAAAAGCTTAATCTAGACCAGGAGTTCCCAAATTCAGTCCTGAGGTCCACTTTGGCTGCAGGTTTTGGTTCCAACTAGCATCTGTTTTTAAATGGACTCCTGGGCTAATTAACTGAACTGTTATTTTCCAGATTCTGCATTTTGGGAACAATACAGAAATTAGAAAACTAAGTTTGGTAAATTTTTTTTTAATTAAAATGTACTAAGTAGTTATAGTGGAATAATGCATTTATTTATTTTCTTTTTAACAATATTTTCATTTTGATTTTCTTTCTACATTTCCAGGTGTTCTCATTGTTTAATTAATCCATTGTTTACTAACTAGTGGGTCTGACACTAAAGTGTTGCAGCCTTTCACGATTCAGTGTCTTTTGCCGGGGCGTCTGCTCTGCTCGTTTTTAATTGTCATTACTAAGATACAATGAATGGAGCAAACTGCACAGAGAAAGGAAAAAATACAATGAAATCAACAAAAGAGAGTTGAGCATTTAAATCTATAGCAAAAATAGAAATATTTCTTAAATGTCTAATAAATGTAAAAACCATGCTGATGTGCTTTTCTGAATGTAGAATAAGAAGAGAAAATAAAAACATCAACTAATTAATTGAGATCAGTGATATTAGCTGTTGTCACTGATTATGAATCTGGCTGGAACAAAAACCTGCAGCCACTGTGGGTCCCAGGACCAAGTTTGAAAACCCCTGATCTAGACCATCCAATTCTAAATAGTTTTAGACCCTGTATTATCATGATATTTCCCTCTACTTACCCTTTACCTAGGGGTATGTGTACTCATTATATTCGTTACCAGGTTTATCTAATGTTGCACCTTAAGATTAACACATACATACATAGCTATATGCATACACACAGAAACTCAACAGTGCCCTATGAGTGACAAACACACAGCTGATTAATCACTAGCACTTTAAAACATGCAAGTGCCTTAGGAATAACACAACCTGTCACTCTCTGAGCATTTCAAGAGATTTACTTATTATCGGCATGAACAACATATGATGTTTTAAAGATATCTCAGACTTAAATATTACTTTTGGTCTCCAAGAATATATTTAAACATACAAAGGCTCAGCATCCTTGACTAAAGGCCACTTATCAGCCATGAATGCCTTACTTTATGTACTGTTCCCCACTCTTGGGTAGAGCTCTCACCCTCAGCCCTTAATAAACCTGGCAGCACATAGGTTATGGCAAATCTCCAGCTGCACCAGTTGCTCAAAGAAATCTACCTTATTACGTCAATCACTCTAGACATTAAGACAAAGCATAGAAATTTAAGAGCAGCATGGTATTTATTACATGAATAATAATAATACCAATGGAACAAAGAATAATAGAAAATAGGACTGATAGTAAAGTCTGGATATATATAGTCATTAGAAAAAGCTTATGAAAAAATAAAGATGACAAGGATGAATGTCACAGGCAGCTTTTGATCTAGCACTCGTCATTGTTCATGAGATGCTTTTCTGATGATCAGATGGAAACGGCTGCATGTTGCCAGCGCCCTCTTCTGATGTTGTTCTGTTCCCTTCTCCTGACATCTTCATTCCTTCTTCTTCTTCCTACCTCCTCTACCGGGGTATTTGCAAGATGTGATTGTTAGATATTCTGATTGGCTGGCTGTCAATATGATGAATGAATTCACTGTCCGTTTTCTCAAACAATAAAACTTTCTTTAATGCCCGAGTTATCAGCATGTCTTCCTTTTCCAGGCTGTAAAATAATTTAGCTACTTTTGTGCCAGATGTCGAGGTTATAAACTAATCAATAGCCTTAGGCACTAGCATGTCTTCCTTTCTTTGTTGGAGCAGCTGTTTTAAAAGCGAGATACAACTAGGAAGAGGATATGCTTTGATTTGTCCTTAATGTAGTCCATCTGTTGTTGTTTTGAGCAAAATGTATAGATTTTGTACCCCTCAACAGAGCCATATCTACATTGCAATTTGTATGTAAAGTATTGGAAAAGTTAGTTTTGTTCCAATGTAACATTTTTAGGGTTATTGGTTATGTCCCAGAGCATGCCATAATACTGAATCGGCCCTCCTTATGGTGTCCAGTGACTTATTATTAGCTGTTAATCTGGATGTTGTGCTGTTTTGAGTTTGCTAGGCTTAAATGAAGCCTTTCATACCACTGAACACTCAGTCATTTTGTATCATCTTATGAATGTGTTTGGTATTCAAGGTACAGCCTTAAGGCCCTGTCACATTAGTCAAGTCATATAAAGTCAAGTGGCTTTACTGTCATTCCATGCCCACACATTTTTGCAGTATACAATGGCATGAAATAACATTCTCCAGGACCACACAGAACAATATGTACATAAGTACAGGGCAAGTGTATGACAGGTAAAGAACTATACTAATTATATTTGTCACAGTTGTTACTGCAGTTGTTTTTTTATTATTAGTTGTGTTACAATACTTTTCCAATGATTTGCAGTTGTAGAATTTATCTACAGAAACTCCATTTAAATAATATTTTTATTGCATCCTTTTTGATGGTTTGGTGTGATTTATTTTTTATTTTTATTTATTGTTTTATTTGAATTTATTTAACATATTTTTACATGTTTAAAATATGTACTGATTTTATTCTACACTTGTTTTATTTATTTATTTTATTTATGTACAGCACTTGATCAATTTTTGTTATGTTTAAATATGCTTTATAGATTAAGTTGTGATTGATTGATTGAAGTGTTTCAGACATGTATTTTTTTTTTTACATTAAAAGCCTAAGCCACATGTTGGGCCTGTGCAGGCCTTGAAGGCTGCCTGTTGAGACTGGGGTCAGGTTGTCTTGGGTGAGGCCTATTTTGGGCCAAGCTAGTAAGGTCCTGGGGCCATTGCCTTTTCACAAAACACTGAGCTTAAGGGCTAATTATATTGATTTGCATATTCAAAGAGGCATAATTCTGGAAGGAGTTGGGGAGTGGTACGGCAGGTGCGTGCACGTTCGTTACTTTTCGAGCTGCCTGGAATTTATGTAGCGGAAGAACGTGGAAGTTGGCGAACACACAGATTTATGCATCTGGATTTTTTTGTGTGTAAGCACATTTCCGCTTTTGTGCTTATCGCGTGTTATAGTGCGAATTCTACGCACGGCGTTATACATGAGGCCACTGGTCTGGCCTTTTTGTACATTTTGTGGCCTGTAACCCCTTCTGCCATCTTGTATCACAAATTTCATACCAGAGGCAAGTTCAACTAATTTATAAAAGGGTACATTATAAAGCATAGGTGTTTTTTCTTTCACGTGTGTTGTTTATAAAATGCACATTTTGCTTTGAAGGGAGTAAAGTTGTTTTTTTTTTTTTAACAACAATGAGTAATCATTTAAAAATATTGTAAATACTCAGATGCAATCCATGCTTGAAATCAAAAGAATATGATATGAGGTATTGTGCAGTGATGTATACATAACATGTAGAAAACCTGAAGAGGTGTGTTAAGGGTTAAGGGTAGCTGTGTTTTCTCTGTGTTTTGATTTGTTTTCATTTTAACTCCTTCTCTCCTAATTGCAGTTTATATTTGGGATTTATCCCATTTTTAGCGTGTATCTGACACTAATCTATTTTGCTGTAACGCCACTGCCTGATGCTTAGCAGTTTTTATGGTAATTAATACAGCAGGTGAAGACACAACCGCAAGCACACAATGGTCTGGCCATTTGATTTCCAGATCATCCGAGATTTACAGATAAACAAGGTCTTTCATGGTGGTGTGTGTTACAATTAGATTCTCTGGTTACTGGATCCTTGGCTCTGATTCTGCACTCAGACATCACAACACTCTGCCAGCAATACAAATACGGAAATGTAGAGGCATGGTATTTTATTAAGATCATACAAAATTCATGTGGCATGTGTGTATTCTTAATCAGCTTGTAGAAGGTGTGGAAACACAGGTCACAATACAAAGAGCTGTACAGAAGGGATAGTAAGAAAAATAGATTAAAAAATAAAATAAATAAAATATAGATCATAAGTAAGTAAAGAACATTCAGATTTAAGAATTCTCCAAACCCTATGCAAATAAGTCAGATATGAATTTAATTACTGCGCAAGTATGTCAAACATTAATAGCAGTAGGAGGAGAAGAAGAACTATAAGAAGATAAAGAGATGTATGATAAAAACCTATATAAATATTTGTAATTGACAGAAGAATTAGCCGAAGTTGTTTTTAAGAATACGAAGTTAAGTCCAGAAAGAAAATTAAGAAGATGTCGATTTCAGAACACATTCTCAGGTGAAGGTAGAATGTGTATGAGAAAAATAATATAGTAAAGAAGAGATGGTAGAAAAAGATAATGACAAAACATAAAGAGAAGCAACAGGGAGGTGACAAGTACAATACAGAGGATATGACTGTAATACAAGATCAGTGTACGGGATAAGTGATTCATGTGAATACAGGGAAGTGTAACTTTCAACATGTGTGTGGTGAGAAACAAGAGGTTGGATTAAAGTATAAGTGAATTGAAAAAAATGAAGTCATGAGCTATGTACTGGAAAATAAGTACATTTAGGGTTTCCCCTTGGGATTAATAAAGTATCTATCTATCTATCTATCTATCTATCTATCTATCTATCTATCTATCTATCTATCTATCTATCTATCTAGTCAGGCAAAACAATTAAGAACTCAAATGGTGGAATTAAGTGGAACATCTAAAATACAATAAAACACTAAGATCTGTGTGAGTCCTGACCCTCAGAGCAATCTGATTGGTCAGTTTGACTTTGACATGATTGGTCAGTTTCCCTCTGATGTGATTAGTCAGTTTAGCTTTAGTGACACAATCAAGAGAGGAAGTGCAAGTGTGACACACACAAGGAGGAGTAAAGATGTTCCAGTCACGTCAATAGTCACCTTTAGAGTTGGGAAGTATAAAAGCGGAAAGGAGGCAAGTAAGATGCCTTGAAATAACAGAGTCTGAGAAGCAGGCTTTAAGGGAACATGCTGGTCAGGAAAGTTTAAGACACACAAGTATACCAAGGAAAGGGTGCTGAAGGTACACTTAGGGCAAGAAATATCAAATGCATTAAAACTCATTCTACTACCTGTCTCTGAATAGTTTTTGTATAAATGAAACAAAAACAAAATAACAAAAACGGAAACAAAAAACCCTCTACCCTTACAATGGTTGTCAATTGAGCACCAGATAAAGCCTTAAAACCTGGCACATATGTTTATTCTGAAGCAGAGAAAACTGCTAATTTATTGATGTATTGATTTTTGTCTTGAAATTGCTTAAATTGGAGAATGGTGTATTTATTTTTGTGAAAATCCACTATTTAAAAAAAAAGTCTGAATGCCCACTTCACTCAGTTCTCCTCTTTGTGTGTTGGGTGTTACTTACTTGAAATCTCCACCCACGCCATTTGCTGCGAACAGAGAAGAGAAGGCGTATTCTTCCTCTAGGAATGGTAGTGCCAAGATCTGTGATAAAACATAATTACCTTCCATTTATTAGTTTTGCATAAGTATACTTCTGCAATGCTGGAGGTATGTTTTTTGAAATCAGAACATTTGCACACAGTTGGCAAGCTTGAAGGCTTTTCTTTCACATTTCTTCTGGTGCTCTAGTGCTCCATTGACCACCACTATGGGAGATGTCCATCCATCCATTTTCCAACCCGCTGAATCCGAACATAGGGTCACGGGGATCTGCTGGATTCAATCCCAGCCAACACAGGGCACAAGGCAGGAACCAATCCCGGGCAGGGTGCAAACCCACCGCAGGACACACACAAACACACCCACACACCAAGCACACACTAGGGCCAATTTAGAATCGCCAATCAACCTAACCTGCATGTCTTTGGACTGTGGGAGAAAACCGGAGCTCCCAGAGGAAACCCACACAGACACGGGGAGAACATGCAACCTCCACGGAGGGAGGACCCGGGAAGCGAACCCGGGACTTATGGGAGATGTTTTCTTTATTAATTAATAAACGTATCTGGATTTAACACTGCACATTTCCTGGGCAAATTAATGTATTGGAGAACTGTGCAGAAAATAACTTTGACTTTAGAAATATTGCAGTTTTCCTTTAAGGAATGGCGACAAAGAAACTTGTAATGCCATTACTAGACTAAGGCAAATGGTAAAAAAGAGTGAAAAAGGAAAATAAGTTGCAAAAACTAATAGATGGTTCAGTGAAGTGACTTGTCAGAGACAGTAAAAGAAAATTGAAAATGACCGGGAAAAGAAAGGGCCTAAACTAAGAGACGAAGGGATCTTTTGTCAAAACCAATAAGCAATGAAAAGTTCTAAGTCAAAAATAAGATTGGAAATTCAGGGAGAGTAAAATAAATATTCTTTTAAATCAGCAAAACAAAGGTGCTATATTTCAACCAGGGTTACTCTTCTCACTGGGGTTCAAATCTTTGTTAATGTTTGATTTTTTTGTTTATGTTAATATTGTGAATTATGCTAGATAATTGATATTTACTAATGTATTTTATTAATTTGCTGTAAGGTTTGGTTTCCTTGTGTATAAGTAGTCATTGCCATGTGCCTTGAGTTTTTGAATGGACTCTCAAGAGGCAGAACCACCTGCCATTCATCGCCAGGAACTGCACTCCACTTTCTAGTCTCGAGGGTCTCCCACAGTTCCTGGTGGTTCATTTTGGATGCACTTGGGGTTTTTGGTGAGTTATTGGATTGCTATTGTGCTTATTGTGATATTCTGGATTGTTGACCAGTTTGCTTTGTCTTTTGACCACTCTTTGGATTCTTGTACTATGACTATTTTCACCTTGCCGGCAACTTGTTTTTGATTTTTGTGCTCTTTGGGATTTGCAGTGTAACAGAGTATTTTGTGAGAATAGAACATTTTATTTTATAAAGACAGTGTGTTTGCCCTCTTTTCTAGCTAGGATTTTAATGGTAAATACTCTCCTAGTGGACATTATTGGAAATGGTTTTGATACTTTTGGGATTCACATGCTTTGGGACTTCTAGTTAATGACAAAGGGTTTGCCCATCAGCCTCAGATACCACAGAGATATCTGTGGTGACCTTTATATTGTCACTAAAATGATGCCATAAATAAGCACACCCTGGAGAATTATGGGAAGATCTCCATGGAGATGGCTGAAACAACTGCCTAAATGGCAGTGCCAGTAAGGAAAATAACGTTATTAAATATTGCATTTTGTCAACACAAAATTAAACATCAAAAATTAAATTACTTAGTCTCAAAACCTTATAAACCATATATATTCAACAGGAATTTAGCAAAAAAAAGGTATAAAATTTGGAGAACATAATTGACCATTCAAATGAAGCATAACAAAAGACAGAAGAGCCAAAGCAGGTGCAGAACTTGATTCTGCTCCTTTATGCACAAAGACCATAGTTTATTGGAATTAGTGGTAGTTGTACTTTTGATGGGTGGCACGGTGGCGCAGTGGTAGCGCTGCTGCCTTGCAGTTATGAGACCCGGGTTCGCTTTCCAGGTCCTCCCTGCGTGGAGTTTGCATGTTCTCCCCGTGTCTGCGTGGGTTTCCTCTGGGCGCTCCGGTTTCCTCCCACAGTCCAAAGATATTCAGGTTAGGTGCATTGGTGATTCACAATTGTCCCTAGTGTGTGCTTGGTGTGTGTGTGTGTGCCCTGCAGTGGGCTGGTGTCCTGCCCGGGGTTTATTTCCTGCCTTGCGCCCTGTGTTGTCTGGGATTTGCTCCACCAGACCCTTGTGACCCTGTAGTTAGGATATAGCAGGATGGATGGATGTACTTTTGGTCAGTATCATGCATCATCCCATGCATAAAATAATGCATGTAAAGCTGAATTTTGTTAAAAAGTCATTTTTTTTCTTCTGACACATCTTTGTAATATGGTTTCGTGATCTCTAAAAATTAAAATAAATTAACTAGAAAGACAACATGGAAAAGGTCCTTCCTGTTCTGCCCAACACTTATCCCTGAAAGTACACACAAGTGGGTCTTGACATCAACAAGGTAGGTTACCCCCAATCAGGCATCTGAAAATTCAGCAGTTAATAAATAAACATTTTATTTAGCATTAAAAAAAAAAAAATACACAGGAGAAAAGAAACAAAAAATGTTAAAAGGTCTGCGGTGGGCTGGCGCCCTTCCCGGGGTTTGTTTCCTGCCTTGCGCCCTGTGTTGGCTGGGATTGGCTCCAGCAGACCCCCATGACCCTGTAGTTAGGATATAGCGGGTTGGAAAATGGATGGATGGATGTTAAAAGGTGTCTTGCATTGGCTAACGTCAGGTTTTCAGAGCTACTAAGCAGAAGTGGAGTAGATGGCAGGATACCGCGGAGAACAGAACTGCTATGCAAAAACAACAGGCTGTTGAAAGAATGACCTATAGACAGATAATTGGAACACAAAACACAAATACTCTTTTTGGAAAACATGAAACAGGAAATTCCAACTATAGAATCTCATCCCAACTGTGACATATTTAGGAGTGACCACTGAATATAACTCTCACTTTTGGTTAAAAAGTGGTAGGGGCAGAAAGACATGAGACCGAATCAGACAAAGGTCAAGCAATTGATGTTCATGTAGCAATGGAGAGAAACCAAAACTGAAATGAGAAACCAGGCAAAGTCAGAAAAAACTTTCATTTTTATATTTATTTTATTTCTTTTTGAAATGTAAAGTGTACAAATAAGAATAGAATGCTATGAGGTCATCAGCGGAGTTCCTCCGGGGTCTCACCTAGAAGTGTTACTTTTTCTGATTTATATGAAAGACATTGATTCTGGTATAGTTAGTAAACTTCTTAAATTTACAGATGATATGAAACTTGGAGGATTGACAGGCTCTGAAGAAGTAGCGAAAATAATTCAAGACGACTTAGATAAGCTTCAGAGCTGGGCGAACACTTGGAAAATGCAGTTTAATGTAGTAAAGTACAAAGTGCTACACGAGGGCAAAGGAATGACAGTTATAAATACAAGATGGGAGTCACTGTCCTACAGGAAGCAACCTCTGAAAAGGATTTAGAGGCTTAATGTTGGAACAACCGTTTCATCATCTAAGCAATGTGCAGAAGTGAATCAAAAGGCAAAGTAAATGTTAGATTGCATCATAAAACCAGTTAAATATAAATCAAAGCATGTTATGCTAGGACTGTACAACATACAAGTGAGACCACATCCGAAGTATTCTGTGCAGTTCTGGTCACCACACTGCAAAAAAATAGACAGCAGCATTTGAAGATGCGCAGAGGAGAACAACCAAGTGCACCCCAGGAGTTAAGGACATGTGATACACTGACAGACTTGGAGAATTAAACCTGCTTAGTCTCAAACAAAGGAGACTGCATTTATATTCTCAGAGGCATTGATAAAGTAGATCCAACAGAATTCTTTCACATACTTGGTGATACCAGTGCAATTTAAGGAAAAGTGCCTTTAAGACTGAAGCCAGGAAGCACAATTGGAGGAGTCTGAAACAAACTACTGGGACTTGAAGTTGAAACAGAATCCTGGACAACCTTTAAGAAGTATATGGATAAGACATTGGGAAAACTTAGCTATTATTTAAACAAACAAGCTCATTGGACTGAATGACCCCCTCTCATTTGTCAAATTTCTTATGTTCTAAATTTCCATTTTAATTTTGAAGTCCAGTTGGGTTAAAAATCTGAGCCCCTCTTTTTAAAAGATGGCACCAAATGTAAATCTGATCTGCAAAATTGTAACTAGTACCTAGAATGTGGCAACCAAAACGAAATAGAGACAATAATCAAATATTATATCTTTTGAACATAATTGTGGGAAGATGTCAAAGTAATACCAACAGAGATGTACATTAGTGCAGAACCTGACAGGAAGTGGGATTAGAACAGTTTAGGTTCCAGATGGCTAGAGTCATTCAAGGAACGATTTAATTTTGAAATATTACACAAGGTAATGGTAAGATCCATGAGCTAAAGCTTAACATGGGTATGCAACATGACAAAAATTCAGATAAAAGCAACTGGACTGTTGTTAGAATAGCCAAACAACAAGATTTTTAATACTTTGGAATGAATGAACAAAGTTCCTGACCTACATCTCACTGAAATTTTGTAGTATGATCGAAATCAAGCAGATCAGGAAAGATAACCTGACAGAAAGGAATGGGGAAAGATAACTCCAAGCCAATGTGGGGGAACGATCAAAGGGTTAGCTGAGGGCAATGCTGTGAGATGTGCCACCAGATGCTAAATCCTTAAGGTTAACATGTTTTCCTTGGACTTGGAGCACTGAATTAATTTCTTCAGTGAAGACGTGAATAATTAGCATTTATTGTGTTATGTTTGTTTAATCTCCTGTACAGAGTGTAGAAGAAGCTAGATTTGTTGTCTCCGTAAAGCACTCGAGCTACTTTTTTTGTATGAATATGTGCTATATAAATAAATGTTGATTGATTGATTGATTGAGTGACGTGGGTTCGATATCTTGTATATACTGAGTTTGCCATCATGTACAAGTTTACTTCATGTACTATGCAGGAGTTTCTTCCCACAAATGTACAGGTCCCGAAGGTTGCCGGTTCAAATCCCCGTCACTGCCAAAAGAGATGCTACTCTGCTGAGCCCTTGAACAAGGCCCTTAACCTTCAATTGCTCCAGGGGCGCTGTACAATGGCTGACACTGCACTCTGACCCCAAGGGGTATGCGAAAAACCAAGTAATTTTCTTTGGGATTAATAAAGTATAATAAATAGAAAAATAAATAGAAATAGAAAAATATACTATGGAGTTAAATGTCCGGTTGCATCCAGTGGTGCCAGAATAGGCTCCAGCTCTTCATATCAGTATATTAGAATAAGCAGGTATTGAAAAGGAATAGATAGTGATTTGTTTAATTTGATTTGATTTGCTATTAGAATGTAACTGAAAATAAGAATGCAAACAATGAATACAAATAATTCAAAACGATCTCTAACATTCAATTATACACTTCGGTGCACAAGATATGTGTGTTATAATCATATGTATTATTTGAACCTAAATCGTATGGTACAATTTGTGATTTGATTGAGTATCATTACAGATATGCATTTCTGTATGCAGAGTATGCATTTCACTGAAAGATATGTGAGCAAAAATCTTCATGTGAACTCAGAAGTGGAGTGTAACTGTTGCAGCCCTGCAATGACCAAGCACTCCATTATGGGTTTCTATCTTAAAATTAGATTAAGTGATTTATTCATTGTATGGTATGCACATTGTAGAAACTAAAAATGAACTTGGAAGATAAGGAAAAAAAAAACAAATCACAGCTTTGACAATTTTACATAAGGTCCCTTAATCCATTGAATTGCTGACATTGCTTCATCATAGATGTCATTCATCCTTTTCAAGAATGCAGTCGCTGATGACATGTGGAACACTTCAGTTGGTTATACCACAATCACATTCTGAGGAAAGGACTTCCCCCCCTCTTGTACAATAAATTTCCACAGTGCCCTGTGTCAGGGCAGAAATGGTGTAGCTGTGGGGAAATCTTCTCTGATAGTATCATGTTATAAAAATCTGAGGTGGTGTGTGTTACTCAGAATTTTTGCCACTGAGCCAGTACATTTTTTTGAGCCACTTGTAGCACAGATTGGATATCTTCTTGACTTAAGTTTGTGCACAGGGGGAATGCTTTTTTTTCCCCAAGGCCTTCTTGCACTCATGGAGCTAGACACAAGCTCTGCGTACGTCTGTTCGGAGATTGAGCACTAGAAGCCAGTGTGCTGATTGGGGACGTGTTGTTCTAATAATAGGGTACTGAGTAGGGTGAAGGTGGGTGTCAAGCATTTTAACATACTGTGCAGCTGAGGAAACCAGGCCAGGGACTGAACCTCTTTGTGTTGTGCCACCTTCTCCCCAAGATGTCCCACATAATTTAGCAGTTTTTCTTTCTGTAACATTCAAGGGATATTTCTTAAATGATGGCATTCTGTTGAATATCATTCTTAAAAATACTATGCTAGCCATTCTGTTATTCAAATGGAAACAACTCAGTTCTGTTCTTCTCATACTAGGCCAGGGTCCCCATTTCTGGAAGGAGAAATGTTATGTTGGTATGGTTCCAGTTTTTATAATTTTAGTATCTTGTTTGATGAATGCAAGATCATCTGCATGCACAAAGTTCTTTCCTGTTGTTTCAGGTAAGTCCTACATGCACTAGTTAAATAGTAGAGGAGCCAGGCTATTCTGCTACAAGGAACAGCTCTTAGTTATTTCTAAGTAATACATTACCGACAGACTGAATCAAAGGCAGGGATAAGATTGATAAGTACTGCAGATTTGTTTGTATTTTTGTCATCTTTATGTGGTGAAGTACTAACCCTGGTCTGTGCAGCTCTGATGCAGCCTAAATCCAACTTGTTCCACTGGTATTTGCTCCAAAGTCTTACAGTTTATACTGTTATGTGTCATCCATTCCAGTATATACTGTAGCAGGTGCTAGGTAAGGCTACAGGATGGTAGCTTTCAGTTTCAATTTTGTGGCTTACTAGGTTCTAAAATTGATGTTATCTTGTTTTTTAACTCTAGAGGTAGATTTCCAGTGTTAAAAATGTCAAAAAGGGCATGTGATAATCAAGTGCTTGTGTTCATCTCTGCATGGATGATAAATTCTGGAGGAATTCCATGAAAACCTGGGGCTTTACCAACTTTTACATCTCCGAGTTCTATGATGACATCATCTGAATTGAAAGGTTGTGAATATTCAGAGTCGGAAAGGCTTGCAATTTTTCTGCTTCTTAGCTCTGTTTTGATGGTGTATTTTCTGCCATGCCCCACTCTCGATAATGACACTAGATGTGTGACAACTTGTTTATGTGTGATTAATGTACTATGGCAAGCGGCCTTTGAGCTGCCCCCTTGTTTTCTTAAGAGACACCAAAAGTTCCTGCTTGTTTGCTTAAAGTCTATACTTTGGACTGCTTCTGTTTTGGGACTAGGGTAGGCAACCTCTATGGGATGTCCTCTGGGTAATGCTGGAATAACCTACAAGGATTAAGTAAAATTAAATATCAGTACTTGATGAGAATCCTTAGGCTTCTGTTCAAAAACCAAACACTGAAAATGAAGACCAAAACTACAATAGAGAGAAAATAGATGGATTATGTGGTTTTCGGAAAATGTATGGAAGTATGTATGGATGTATGTTATAACATTAAACTCCACAGACTACTGGTGGTCTTCAAGGACTCTGCAATAAGGAACACAAAATGACAAAATGAGGTCCCCATTGTAATCAAATACCCAGCTCATTTCTGTTGAGTCTGGCTTGTTTCAGTCTATATAAACTGTTGTAGGCCAGAGGCACCAGAGTCAGTCCCACCCTGTGGGTGCTAGGAACATCACTTATAATAAACATTTGGATCTTTCCTTCTTGCTCCTGCAGGTCCACAGTTTAGGTGTGCTTGATGTCCACAGCAGATGTTTCTGTAGATACCTCTCCTTCTTTTCTTAACCTTATTCTCCAGTTTAATGACCTTCATAGCATTTAGTGAGTTATGGTGTGAGAACTGCGGTGGGCTGGCGCCCTGCTTGGGGTTTGTTTCCTGCCTTGTGCCGTGTGTTGGCAGGGATTGGCTCCAGCAGGCCCCCACGACCCTGTAGTTAGGATATAGTGGGTTGGATAATGGATGGATGGATGGTGCGATAAAAATGAAACTTTGCAGCACATGTTGACCAATAAGACAAAAGCTTCATGGAATAAATTAGTCCTTTTGTAAATCAATAGAACTTTCTAGGAGTCGTCTAACTCTGTAATAATCTGGTTTGTTTTCCCCCTTTTCTTGTAGCACTGCTTTTCTAATCATTTGTCACCATTTCCATTCCCAGTGAGTGAGTTGAACACTCTTATAATGACAGCTATAAATCGTTTAAATTTTGATAAGGAGAACACACGCTTTATCAATGGCAATGGAGCTGTTCTTCTTCTGATGGTCTGATATAAGAAGTTTTATTTTTTTAATTTTATTGATTTTATTATAATCATTCCATACAAATAGATAAATTATTACAAAAAATTAGGATTGAAAACAAATTTAACCCCCACCCCTGAGAAAGAGAGCATGGCCAACGGACTAAAACTTAAAAATAGTAAAAATGAATAAATCTGCGGTGGGCTGGCGCCCTGCCCTGGGTTTGTTTCCTGTCTTGCGCTCTGTGTTGGCTGGGATTGGCTCCAGTAGACCACCATGACCCCGTAATTAGGATATAGTGGGTTGGATAATGGATTGATGGAAAATGAATTAATTGATGAGTTTATTAGGTGGATACAGATAAATGGAGAACAAAAAGAAATGGGGAGAGAATTTACTTCCTCAGTGCTTTAAGAGTTTATTCTAAAATATTATTGATTAGATACTGCCAGGTTTTGAAAAAGTTCTGCACAGATCCTCTAACTGAGAATTCGATTTTTTCCAATTTCAAATAGTATAAAACATCATTTACCCATTGACTTAAGAGAGGAGTGTTTGGATTCTTCCAGTTTAGCAAAATAAGTCTGTGTGCCAATAGTGTAATGAAGGCAATCACAGTTTGTTTGTCGTTCTCCACTTTAAGAGCATCTGGAAGAACCCCAAACACAGCTGTTAATGGCTTAGGAGGGATTGGGACACCAAGGCTGTCTGAAAGACACTTAAAAATTTGTGTCCAGAATGATGTTAATTTGGTGCAAGCCCAAAACATGTGACGCAGTGAGGCTGGAACTTGATTGCAGCGTTCGCAGGTTGGATTTTGCCCTGGAAACAGTTTGGACAATTTTAAGCGAGACAGATGTGCTCGATATATATATAATTTTTATTTGAATAATTGTATGCTTTGTGCATATGGAGCTCGAATGAATTTTCTGCATTGCTACCTTCCAGTCCTTTCTTGATATGTTGAGTGAGAGATCCTTTTCCCATTGTTCTCTTGGAGCTTTGAAAGGGAGGGACTGTAAAATATTTTTATATATTGCAGAAATGCTGTCTGAGTCCTCGAGAATGAGCAATATTTTTTCCAGCATAGACGAAGGTGGGAGATGAGGGAAATCAGGCAGGTTCTGTTTGACAAAGTTTCTGATTTAAAGATAGTGAAAGAAATGTGTAGCTGGAAAATTAAATTTGGAATGTAATTGTTCATAGGATGCAAAGATGTTGTCTATATAAAGATCTCTAAGCAATTTAATCCCAAATGTTTTCCAGATATTAAAAACTGCATATGTTTGTGGGTTGAAAAAGGTGGTTCTCATGTAGAGGTGCCACAGATAAAAGATTATCCATCTTAAAATGCTTTCTACATTGGTTCCATATTTTGAGTGTGTGAAGCACAATTGGGTTATTAGTATATTGGCGATAAATTGCATTTATTGGGGCACAAAGCAGGGAATGTAAAGAAGTACTGCAGGATTTTATTTCTATTGCGGACAAAGCCTGTGTATGTTCATCTATTTGTGTCCAGGTTTTTATAGCTTGCATGTTTGCTGCCCAGTAATAAAACTGGAAGTTGGGTAGAGCCATGCCACCTTTTGTCTTAGGTCTTTGTAGAGTTGCTCTTTGGATACGTGGATGTTTTAAATTCTAAATAAATGAGGTTATGGTTGAATCTAATTGCTTAAAGAATGATTTATTGATGTGTATTGGAATGTTTTGAAATAAAAAACGTTAACAACATTAATTCTTCCAGCAAGATGTGAGATGGAGGTTTGACCATCTTTGCAAGTCTTGCTTATTTTTTTCCATACAGACGGCGAAATTGCATTGATAAAGAGCTTTATGTTTACTTGTGATGTTTACCCCTAGGTATTTAAACTGATCTGCAATAATTAAAGGGAAAGTGTCCAATCTAATATTGTATGCTTGAGATTTCACTGGAAAGAGCACACTTTTATTCAAATTAATTCTGAGACCAGAGATCTTTTGAAATTCTGTAAGTGCTGTTAAGACTGCAGGCACAGTATTTTGTGGGTCTGATATATACAGTACCATATCGTCAGAATATAGAGAAATTCTTTGTTCAAGTCTTTCTCTGATAATCCCCTTTATCTGATAAGCATTTTGATAGTGAACTGCCAGTGGTTCAATGATGATTACAAATAGCAGTAGTGACAAGGGGCATCCTTGTCTGGTACCACGTTCTTGTTTAAAGTAGTCTGAGCAAATGTTGTTAATACAAACTGAAGCTTCTGGATTGGTATACAGTACTTTGATCCAGGCACAAATATTCGGGCCAAACCCAAATTTCTCTAATGTAGTGAACAGGTAGTGATATAAGAAGTTTACACTTTATTTCACATCTGCTTTTACCAAACAGCTGCAGAGTCCTGCAATCCTTGGAAGTTTTGTTTCCATTGTTGTGCTGCCACACCAAGATGCCTCGATCCATGAGGGCCACATGTGCCGGGTTTCTGGCTGGGGTTACACAAACTTTGCTGAGAAACAGGCGTCCATTGTCCTCAGGACTGTAAATATCCCCATTATATCACCTGTGGAATGCAATGGCAGCAGCTCTTTTAACGGACATATAACCAGTAAGATGCTCTGTGCTGGGTACAATGACGGAGGCAAGGATGCATGCAAGGTAAGTTCTGATTTTTGCTTTGATCTCAACTTTCTTCTAGCAAATAGTTCATCCTATCAAAACTTACAAAAAAAATCTTCTACTTTAATATCTCATTAGACAAATACATGCCAGCTAAGCCGCCTTGTGAAAAAATGACTTGAGATGGTGGCACAGCTTGCAGTTCAGCGGGTGTTATTTGAAGTTAGTGTTCTTTGAACACTGCAAATCATCCAAGTGATTTGGGAGAGAGTAAACCATGCATATTTGACATGATTCTCATTCAGGGGGTCTTCTTGTACAACGACATGACTCTTTCTACCACTTTTTTTCCTTCCAGGGAGACTCTGGAGGCCCTTTGGTTTGTGAAGGTCGTGTCTATGGAATCGTGTCTTGGGGAAAAAGTTGTGGAGAAGCTCACTATCCTGGAGTGTACACAGCCGTTGCTCAGTTCCGAACATGGATAGATGAGGCAATGCAGATCCTTAGCCACACATGTCCTATGGTTTAGTCATGTGCTGTCTTCCATCAGAAATGAGAAAGAGTTAAGCGTGCGTGCTTTGTTTCTTTTCCTTAGACACCAGCATTTTTAAGCAGTTGAGACTGCCACTGGATACAGAACTTATGATACCATATCCACCAACTCAATATGTTCCAGAGAGATGTCAGTCTTCTTTTGTTACAAACTGTTAGCAGGGGGAATTATTATATCCCTACAATATTTCTATGTGGATAGACATCAGAGAGGAGTGAGGTTTAATATAAATCCAGTTAACTGTCATAGGGAATGGTGTCTGACAGGATTGAGGGGAAGTGGTTACCAGCATGTAGCTTTGAAGAATGCTGCATTCACACCATGGGTACATGGTGCCATCACTTTGCTGCTCTGATTACTTTCTCTTTTGTGCTGCTTGATTCTGGTATTTCCATTTATTCTTTCTACCAAAGTAATGTAATAAAGTACCTATCAAACCTCAAAGGGAAAAGGAAAGGCAACACTTGAGAGACAATGTAACAGTCGGAGCACATGGCAAATCAGCTTCAAGGTAGCAGCACCGAGGGGTTCAAGAAACTTAGAAAGGAACACAGATAAAGAAATCTTGGAATAGGCTTGCAGTTAAAGTTAATACTTGGAGAAGACTTGCAGCATGTCCACAACGCATTACTAGAGACAGCGAGAAAGAGAACATTAGTTTACTGCGTAAATCGCTGCCACTTGTACCAATAGGAGAGGACAGGTGGATCATGACTGTGAGAAAGTGAATCTAGCACCCTCAAGGTGACTTCTTTCTCTCTTTCATCCCTGACTATTCATCTAGATTAAATCCCCCAATTTCCAATGTCCCCCTGTTCACTGATATTTGACTCATGTAGCCCCCTCCCAAAACACAGAATAAGCTGCACTGTACTCTTCAGGTTTAAAGGACCCTTATGAGATGCCTATTTGTCCTACTGCCAGATGGAAGCCATATCCCTTTCTTAGTCACATTGTCGACATATCTTGAATTATTTGTCAGGTCTGTTTCTCCTTGGATCTCTGAACACCCTCCTTTAATAGGAGACCAGCCCCTGATAGCTTCCATACTCATCACTTTAAAAGAGTTTGGATTGGCATGATATTCCAAGTTGTGCTCCCAGAGAAGACAAGCTCTGCTACATTCCCTTTCTTACCTTATTTTTCTGTGTAACAAAGACGTAAGTGCATGTGTGTATCCATAAGGATCAGGGTTCATATTCTATTATTGCATTAGGTTTTGGCTCTCAATAAATAAGTCTAAATTTCTTGAAGGTGTGTAGCACCTCATGTGTCAAGGGTTAATGAAAGATACTGTTAATGTAACGTAATGAGGCATCAAAAGTGCACAAGTCATGCATGTGAAGACAATAAAACATGGACCATGATGTAGCTGATGAAGGAGAAGCTAAGAATAAATTAGAAGCAAGACTTGTAAAGCAGTGGGCAGGCGCCCTGCCCGGGATTTGTTCATGCCTTGCACCCTGTGCTGGCTGGGATTGGCTCTAGCAGACGCCCTGTGACCCTGTGTTAGGATATAGCGGGTTGGATAATAACTGACTGACTGACTGACTTGTAAAGACTTGTAAATACAATACAGTAAAATACAATACAATACAATACAGTTTATTTTTGTATAGCCCAAAATCACACAAGAAGTGCCGCAATGGGCTTTAACAGGCCCTGCCTTTTGACAGCCCCCCAGCCTTGACTCTCTAAGAAGACAAAGAAAAACTCCCAAAAAAAAAACCAAATATGGAAAAAATGGAAGAAACCTCAGGAAAGGCAGTTCAAAGCGAAACCCCTTTCCAGTTAGGTTGGGCGTGCAGTGGGTGTCAAAAAGAAGGGGGTCAATACAATATAATACAATACACAGAACAGAACAAATCCTCAATACAGTATACAAATAAAAAAAAATTACGTAGCAGAATTTAACAGTAGATGATATCCCATAATATGATTTGGATTTGTTTAGAGTCCTGGAGACCTCATCCATCAAGCTGCCTCCCCCATTTGGCCATTCCATGGCTGAAACAGCGCCGGGCCAGCCAATCCGATGAATAGACCCCTCTTTCCCACGATTCCTGCAATCCTCCATCAGGGATGACTTTACCTTAGGTAGACAAAAAAACTTGTCAGGTGAGCCATGGCACCAAGTGCCATATTTGAGTACTGAGAAGAGAAACACAGTAGGTGATGGTTAGTATCCAATTATAACTGTCATGTGACTTATGTTTTAGTGCTAATGACTAACAACAGAGATGCAGTATGTACAGTTAATCAGCAGCTCTAGTCAGGATATGCTAAACTGAAGTAGAGAGTCTTCAAGCCGGGATTTAAAAGCTGAGACCGAAGGGGGGTCTCTTATAGTAGCAGGCAGACCATTCCACAGTTTAGGGGCCCTGTAACTAAGAGCTCGGCCTCCCTCTGTTATTTTATTAATCCTTGGAATCCTAAGCAGACCGGCATCTTGAGATCTTAATATGAACTGGTTTGTAAGTCATGATAAGTTCAGACAAGTAAGCCGGACCTTGTCCATTTAATGCTTTATATGTTAAAAGGATGATTCTGAAATCTGCCCTAAACTTAACTGGGAGCCAGTGTTAGGATTTAAGAACTGGAGTTATGTGTTCATATTTTCTTGTACTTGTATTCTTGCAGCAGCATTTAGGATTAACTGGAGGCTGCATATAGAATAGTTTGAACATCCAGTGAACACCGCATTGCAGTAGTCAATCCTACTAGAAATAAATGCATACATTAATTTCTCAGAATCCTGTTTATTTAGAAAGCGCCTTAATTTCCTAACATTTTTAAGATGGAAGAAACATGATTTGGACAACTTTGTAATATGCGCTTTAAATGACATGCTAGAGTCAAAGATAACTCCTAGATTGTGGGCTGATTCAGTAAAATTAATTGGGATTCCAACTGAGTTAAATGATGACAAAATATTGTTGTGATCAGCGTCATTCCCTCCAACAATTAACATCTCTGTTTTATCTGTATTTAAAGACAAATACAAGAGCTGTGGTTATCCTTTACCTCAAAATGACTCCCTTTCATTGAATCTAAAGATTGTGCGATTGTGGTGGGGTTCTTTCCGACTAATTTTCACTTGAGAATGAATATTAGTTCTTTAATTATTTGGTCATACAGGCCCAGTGGTTTCTAGTGAGCAGCCATTTATTGCAGTATTGAGGGATAATAAATCTGGAGACTTTCTGCCGCATGGATCTTGTCCCTTTACTAAATGATATGACTGTCAACATTTAGAATACTCAGCTGATGTTATTTTTCAGGTCGTGTATACTTTACACTGACTTGCAATGATCCTCTAGAGAAATATCATATGTATCGGAGGGTTCCAGAGGCTGCCCAACAGCAGGTAATGGAAAGAGTAAAGTTTGATTGACACAACTCGTATATAGAAACAGTTTTCCAGATACATGGGCCTGAGGAGTGAAGAGTTTGAGGGTTGAAGATTATGTCTCTAAAGTAAATCCTCTGCCAATGTATTTTGCTTTGTAAAGCAATGAATCTGGGAACAGAAAGTTGCTTAGCAACAGAGCCAACTGGAAAATGAAAATTCAAAACTCAAATTATGAAATCCAGTAAACAACAATTCAAACTAGCGGGTGACTATCAGCTAAAGTTATCTACCAGTTAACCTTCCGTGCATCTTCTGGCCAAGGGCAGCATGGATGAGCTGTTCATCATATTAACTGTAGCAAACTGTGCTAATCTGTTTTTAAAGGAACACAGATAAAAATGACCAACAAAAGGGTACATTTAGTAAGGGAAACTCCAGCTGTGAACAGATATCTGTTTGTCCTTATAGGGAGTACAGAAGAGAAATTCCAAAATGTTTACACGACTTTTTCAGTAGAAATGCTTAGTTGAAGAAAGGACGGACACAGGTGTTTTGTATTTGTGCAGTCAACAACTTTCTCATAAGAAATTCTAATAAATTCTAATGCTCATCCTATTCTGGTTTAGGGCAATGTAGGGTTGTAACAGTGGGAAAAATACTTAAGGCCACCTTCAGGCTCATACAGAGTGCAGACCATAAAGAGAGGCTTTACTATGTACTGTATGACATGACACTCAAGGGTTAATATGTTCACGTGACAGGAGAGTTTTATATATTTTAATTACCACACTCCTATTTCTCTCAAGTTTCATTTATTGTCATTTGTGCATAGTTCAGTGAAATTCCTTCTTGCACGTCTTTGGCAGACAGTAGCACAATAACAATAGCAGACAAGGAATATTAATACCAAGGGCACACATTAAGTACGCTCATGCAATTGTCAGTATTGGTGACTGTTAAATAGTCATATGTCCCGAGGATAAAAACTGCCCTACAATCTACTGGTGCGAGTGCTAATGGTCCAGTGCTATTTACTAGAATGGACGAAGAAGGAAAGTGACTGTGCAGGATGGCAGAGGAGCTTATATAATCCTGATTGCCTTTCCAAGGCAGTGAACAGAAGAGAGCTGTAAGTCAGTAATATTCATTACTCTCTGTAGAGCTTTGTGAGCTGAGCAGATGCCATGTTAGAATTAATGTGCCCGTTGAGGGTGGCCTGCACTGTGCACTTACAGACGTTAGTAGGCATTGATGGAGATATTCCTCACTTTTCAGCCTGCTTTTTTGATTACAGGGCTGCAGAGAGAATTCCTGCGTGAATGGCAGGATTGGTGCTGGTTGAGATGTCTATCGCATACACGCAGACATAGTTATACCAAAGTAATTATAAAAATATAACCAGTTAAACTAAAACAGGTTTAATTTTCTGAATTTGGAAGAAAACTGGAATATCTGGGGAAACTGTGAATAATCCAAAGGTAAAAGAGTCAATTAAAGTAAAATAATGGACAGTATTGATCGTTAAGAAAGAAGCACTGCAGTGGTGTAGAAACTAAACTGTGCAATGTAAGAATTCAGGAGCTGGAGCAGTAATCTTTCAACATTGTAAAGATAAGAAAATGGAAAGGAAGAATAATGATTGAACAAAAGGAACAAGGCAGCCGGGGAGGATGAATTATTAGAGGGGTGTGAGAAACAGAAAAGAACACCATGAGAGATACAAGCAGAAGCAAAAGGGAGGAAAGTATGGACCAAGAAAATGGTGATTTGGATTAACAGAAAATATTAAAGATACTCGGGCCAAAGTAGGCAGACTGCAAGCATTAAAAAGAATACAGAAAATAAGAAATTATGGACCTAAAGTAGGCATGAAAATTATTCCATGAGTAAAGGAAAACTGTACAGAGCAAAATAAATAATCTGAAAGAAGTTCAGAAAAAGACATGTTAGATCATAAGTAGTGGATTTTAGACAAGGGGGAATCACTTGACAACACTGTGAAGCACAGTAGAATATTATTTGAGGGAACGTTTCTGAATATAAACAAGTGGGTTTAAAGAAGCTTGTGTAGCATAAGAACGGGCATCCCAGCCAGTAAGGAGGATGGTGTACTGTATTACTCGGTCGGGAAGCCAGAGCAGTATGACAAACAATTGGAGCTGGGGTGAGAAAAATATCTTTGTGCCTGGCTGGTATAAAATAATAGACAGACCAGCAGAAACTAAGAGTAAGGAGTTTTGCTCCATCCCTCATACACCAGGTAGTAGTTGTCCTCATATGGCAGCCTAGTCAGACCACCCGCAAGGGTTTTTGGGAGATGGAGTCTGGAAGTACAAATCTGTCATGGTCCCTGGGTACCGGTAGAGGGCGCCGTTGGGGGTGGACCGCCTTCCTTTCTTTATGGCCCAGAAATGGTTCAGGAAGACACGCCATAGCACCGGAAGCCCACTTCTCACATCAATGAGTCAGCATTGGTAGGCAGCAGGCAACTCTCTGTGGGAAGACGAGAGGAGGAAAAATTGTTTATTTATTGTATATTTTGTCTTATCTTTTGAAATGTGATTATTGGAGAGGTGCTTTGTTTAAATAAATACCTTTTATTAACTCCCAAAACTGGGCTGGGCATTGCTGTGTCTGTGGTTTGGGGCTCAGTGGCACCCCCTGGTGGTTACACATGTTAGAATAACGGATAACTCTAAATTGGTCCTGTATGAGAACATGCGGATGTGTGAGTGGTGCGAGTCTTTCACTTTACTGACTTGTACCCTGTTCAGGACAGGTGTATAAATTGTGTCATTCGCTGCCAGGATAGTCATCAGCAACTTGCACCTTTGATCTGGATAGACAAGTGGATGCGCTGCAATTAATTAATTCGTAAATATATAAGGTCTGTAATGTGTAAGGTATACAGTGATCCCTCGCTATATCGCGCTTCGACTTTCGCGGCTTCACTCTATCGCGATTTTTTTCTCATACACGCTTACGTCACTACGCATGCGCTTTCTGAGAACTTTTATCTAAGCCCTATGATGGCTCCTAAATGTGCTGCTTTTTCTAAGCCTTCTGACAATAAAACTAAGCACCGGAGGAAGATGCTTACAATCCAGGAGAAGGTGAAACTCTTGGATATGATTAAAGATGGCAATACCCTACAAAAGCCTCCTCATGCATATGAAAAGACAGCGCCAGCAACTGCCTATCAAGATGTTCTTCAGCCACTCACCCAGATACCCACTGCCTACTCTTAGTACTCCTTCAGCTGAAGAAGACAACAACGCACCTGCTGAAGATACTGCACCACCTCTGAAGACTCTCCTACTGAGGTTGTGCCTTCATAGGTTAGTGGTTGTGTGCAATTAAATGTACAGTATAATAATCTGTTATATAAAAGCGTTCGGGATTGTCCTTCCATCCCGTGAGTGCAAAGCGTAGCGGTATTCTGCTTATCACAGACTTACTACTTGAGATTTGAGGTACGAAGCGACGTAATGTGAGCAGAGTTCTTGTGCTCCCATCGTTCCCTTGCTTTTGTGCGCGATGCGCTGGAAAAATAGACAAAATTATGTCTCTGGAAATAATTAATGTGATGGAGTACAAATGCCTCACTGCGTAGTAAATATCAGGGGAGATGGTGCTTGCTTATTCTCATCTATAGCTTATTTAGTGCATGAAACTCCATCTTTAGCGGTACAGATTCAGGCTGACATTGTACGACCTTGGACAGGCACTTGAGGGGATAAAAAAAAACGTAGGTTTTCGGGAGATGTTATGAATGGGCACTTTGATGTTCTCATTCCCTACACTTACATGCCTGATGTACACATGGAGCGCACAAAAATTGAGGATAAAAGTCGGTCGCCTTAAAAGGCGAGTGAGCCTAGTAATATGATATTTGTAACGTCTAATATGTCTTATTTTCTCTTATTTTGTCTAATATATTGGGTAATATGAGTGTAATGGTGACTAAAGGGTGTTATTTCATGTCTAGAGGGCTCTAATAATGTTATAAAAAGTATTTAGAATGTCATAAACAGGTTTTCTATACTCTGCTCTATAACTGCGAAAATATTCGATTTATAAATAAAGAATCCTACTTTGTGAAAATTCATTTATCATGGTAGAGTCTGGAATGGATTAACTGTGATAAACGAGGGTTCACTGTAAATGATTAGAGTTTAACTAGATGCAAAGCTTGCTTGTATATATCTCTCTATTATATACAAAAATCCTAGAAAGGAAAAGCAGGGCGACAAGATGTGATCTTCTCGAAAGACATTTAAAAGACCCGCAAGACGCAAACAATATCAAATTAGAGCATGACCAGCAAAACACTCAGTCATGTAAAAGCACGTAGCACACACAGATCCTGTGCTCTCGGCATATAAAAAGCGTATAAGGACAATGCGTTCTAGATGAAATGTCAGTGACTAAGCAAAGAAGAAAGAGCAGCGTGCAGAAAAGAGACCCAATAGCGTTGAAGATAAAAAAGGCAGATAAGAGATTATGAAAGCATTGGAATTCAACAGGCTCAAACAAACGATGGCACGAGACACATGCGAGAAAGGTAAAGAATATGAAAGCAGTAAAATTCGAAAGTATTGTATCGTCCCAGCCAGGTTGAAGCCTTTTTTGTTTTATGTGACTGTTAGGTCCGATTGAGGGAGGGCGGAGTACAGCACGGAAGACTGAGAGATTAATTGATGTGGTAAGGGGCGGAGACCCGGGGATGAGGGTTGGAGAGGGTGCTAGAAAGTTGTGTTTGGGGTTACGATGTCGGCGATTGTTCAAGTAAAACTTTTGTGACACTTTATTACGTCAGTTGCTACAGTATCAAAAAAAGATAGTAAAGATCACATAACCGCAAAACAAAAGGAAGTTAATCATCAAGACCAGGTGTAATTGAAAAAATAGCAGGACAAAGCGAGGTCAGAAATAAAAGCAAAAAGCAGAAGACAAAGTGTTTTCGCCTTCGCATCATTCAATGCACAAAATGTAGATTTACAAAATAATAGACCATACGCTATGAGAATCTGTGGTCCCGCAACAGTTAAAGCAACGACAAGTTTAATTTTAAAGAAAACACAATTCGGTCAGGTATATATTTATGATCATGGAGAAGAGAGCACAACTCGAGCAGCAGAGACACGAAGTGGCAAAAAGGACAGCGGCTGTATAAGCTTTAAAATGACCTACCCCCTTTCACAACGCAAGCAGCGTTATACGTCCTTCAAGAAAGAGATTTAACCACACCAGGGGATGGAAATAAAGGACAAGTATTGTTTTTATAACGTCACGTGAGATAAGGCAGTGAGCTGTCATTTAAAACAAGTTCACGGACATCTAACCTAGCAGCTGTTGGATTGCTTTTGGCAGACATGCATCATGTGCTCCCAGCTCTTAAAACAACGACATGCAACAAGCAGAACAGGCAGCTCACAAGCAGCAAAATACAGCAGATGATCCGACGGCATCTCCTTAGCATGCGTTCAAAAGCACCCTTCACAACGCGAGCAGCGTTACACGTCCTGCGAGATGGAGATGTAACCATGCCCGGTTAATAAAGGACTAGTATTGTTTTTACAAAAGTTTTTAAAGTAAAAGTGAAAATAATGTATATGTAACAATTCCCATGAAAATAACAATCTCTTTAAATTGTATATCCGGTAAACCAAACACAGGGGCGGGTGAGTGAAGTGAGCAGGGGGCAGAGCCCCCTAGTACAAACAAAAATAATAAGCCAAAATGAAAATATGGGGTGGTAATATGATGGTGGTAATGAAAAAAGAGTACAAAACAATGGCTACTGCCATCTTCATAAGACACTGTAGCATTTCTGTTAAAGGGCTCCTACTGTAACAGCTGCATGTCTGCAATGAAGAGTCACTGCCAGTGGTCATCTTGCTTTTATGATGGACTCCTTGAAGGGTAGGGTTTCCTGTGCCCATGAGGGAGTGACATCAGTTGTCTTCTGGCTGTCATCTCTCTGAGCTGCACCAGGAAAAGAATATGAAGTTATTAACGGTGCCCCCTCTCACGGTGATATCGCCTATATTGTGTGAGCCCTGAAGGTACTCTCGACTTGCATGTGCTTGACAACACCAAGTTCAAAGGGAAATCTATTAAAAGAAATGGGAAAGGAAATAAAAAGAGGCTTAAAGTGTGGTAATAGTTTATAATAATGGATTAAGGAAATCAGAAGAATCAAACAAAAAAGTAAAAAAAATCCCTGTGGACACCTGGAGAAAATGCAGATACACCATACTGAGAGTCTCCAAGCTGGAAATGAAGTCCAGGTCCATAATGCAGTTATACAGCAGTGCAAACCATTTAGTTATTGGGTGCATCTGGAGGTAGTAGCGAAGAAGAGAATGAAGACAGAGCTGATGGCCTTTGTGAACAATGTTACACATCCTTTCTTTCACCTTTCTCCCGACCCTGACACACTAACATTGATGACTTTCAGCCAAAATTATTCAGCAGAAGTGTGACAAGAAACACTACTGGGGCTGCTTCATACCTAAAGCAATATGTCTGCCTTTATGCTACTTCACTGTGATGGTGACTACTTTTTTCTATGCTGTTTGTTTTTGTTTCTTTTTTAATCTTTAGGAAGTTTGTTGTATGTTATAATGTAATTATATTTATTCATTTATTGAGCACTAGCAAGGTTACCTGTCAAAGACAGATAATAAAAAAACAGAAAAATATTTGATGTCTTGTCCTAAATGTAGCTTCGGGGCCTTTCCTCTGTGTACTTGTGTGCCTGAATCTCCCTTGACTAATGCTCCCTTCTCTTTGTTGTGTTCCCATCAAGTGTGTCTCAGACTCTGTCTTTTATTGGTGTCTTTCGCGACTCCTGTCCCCTTTAATACATTCCATCTTTGAAGATGACTCTCACTGTGCCTTCTAATCCTTTACTCCACCTTGTGTGTCTCGCTCTCACACTTCTTTCAGTCACGGCATCAAAGCCAAACTGACCAATCTTGTTGCTCAGAGGGATCAGACATACACACAGATCTTAGTATTTCATTATATGGTAGATCTATAAAAAAACAAACTTTCCCCTATCTATCTATCTATCTATCTATCTATCTATCTATCTATCTATCTATCTATCTATCTATCTATCTATCTATCTATCTATCTATCTATCTATCTATCTATCCTGTAAGGATGTACTGTACATATTAATAAATTGGAGTGTACAAAAAGAAAGATAAAGAGAGAAACTGACAATTAAAGCTGAAAATACTCCTAACATTTATTTTTTATTTTCTGAAGATAGTCACTGGCTTTTAAGGAAGTGTGTGTTAAATGTCATCAAAATTCTACTTTTATGTGTATATGGTGTTGCCAGATAAACATAATTTCAGATTTTTGTAGAAAAAGGCTAGCTTTGATTAGAATGACTTCTTTGATTGTTCTTGTTTTGCAGGACATTGCCGATAAAGGAGAGATGTTTCCCTCTTTTTTCACCGTTGCAGTTTCCATCATTTATGATTCCATCCTGCTGGTGGAGCTCTGTAGTTCAGTGCCATTAAATGTCTACCTTGACAGTACTCTCACAGAGCAGCAGGTGGCAGTATGCAGTTTAGGGCAAAATTCTGTTCCCAATGGGCTCCAACTGATCTTGCAATTTGATTAAATCCTGCTCTACAGCTAATTCTCAGTTTCTAATGAAGGTTTTGTTTCACCAAGATGTTTTAACAGGTCAGATTGTAAAACAGTATTTTGTATTCTGCTAACTTCAAAGTTCTTAATAGGATGGCTATTTCATTATTTCTGTCTAAATACAAGCAGGACTGTGAATGAGTTTTCATTATTGGTGGTCAATGGAATATCAAGAGTAACTGCCTCTGCTCTTCATGATTTGACTGACTTTCAAGGATCATTTCAGCATAATCAGCATAATCAATAATTCACATAATTAAAGAAACCAAACCGAACAATGGCCACAAATACAGAGGCTGTTGTGGAAGAATCATAGTATCAGTATACATCTTAATGAAATAAGGTAAAAAATGCAGTCACTATGCGCCATGCAGAAAATGGGAACCGAAGAGCTTCATTAATACAAGGAAATTCAATTAAAGGAGCGAAACATCTTCTCAATACAGGGTGGCTGGAGTGAAATCCAGCAGGTTCTGCAGGCCTTGAAGACAGCTTGATAAATGTCCTCATCATTTTTAACCTTGTATCCATTTGCTAGGCAGTAGTTTCCAGAAATCTTTGGTTCACTCATTTCTTGTCAAGGAGCCATTTAAAAGAATGTTCTAATTCTTAGCATTATTTGAAGCCTTTTTCATATTCAGACAATAGATTTTCTGTTTATAATTTCTAGTGTTCCTTTCCAGATTCTATAATTGTGAAGACTTTTAGTGACTCCTCATTTATATTGTGACTGTGGTTGTGTGGGGGAATACTGTACTTGGCTACTGCTATTCCCCTCTGAGCCGGGGATCAGATTTATAAAACTTGGGCAAGCACAAACAGAAGCTCGAGACATGTGCACACTTTACATGTAAAAGTTTATAAAAGATTTATAAAGGGATTTATAAAAGAAAACTTAACAGGAGAACTTACAGTATATATATTTACCGCAACTCTGACCCATTCATGTGCAGCATTTTGGAGGAATTGGGAAATGACAACACCATTGAATAATCAGAGAAATACAGCCCAACCAGCTAAATGACAACTCATGTGTATAATAATTCATATCATCAAGTCGTTATTATAATGTGTGCTGATGTAACAGACAGACAAGTTAAAGGTCAAAAATGATGAATATGATGTACAGCAGACTGGCAGATCCGAAAGGGAGTGCAGGTAGATCACGTTGCATTCAAAAATATTTTTTTTAATGTTAGTCTATCATATATCCTCCTAATGACATTTGCCACTTGACTGACATACAGGGCAGCCAGTCTGAGATCTCTTTTCTTCTCACACACTGGTCATCCCGCTCGCATGATAAAACGCACAAGCTACTGCAAAACTCTGGCTGTGATCTAGTTAGACTTCCAATTTATATCGACTAAAGAAGGGATTAAAAAACAAATGTTGTTTATGGGCTGGATGTGGAATTGGAAGATAATTTTTTTTCTCTCACAATGTCACAATCGAAGTGCGTTGGTCTGATCTGTCAATATATCATTGCTATTCCAAAGAAGGAAAATGTGGAAAGGCACTTTTGAACTGTTCATAAAAACTACAAAACTTCCTTCTGAAAAGCGATCTGAGAAAGAAAAAGGAGAGGGAACTAAAATCGCAGTTAAACAGACAGCCATCATTTTTCACTCGGCTGAATTCAAAAGCAAAGGCAGACACACCGAAGCATCGTTCCGGGTGAGTCACTCAATCATTAAGCATAAGAAGTCCTTCCAAGACGGAGAGATGATAAAAGATGCCTTCGTTGAGGCAGATGGTCAGGAAGAAATTCCTGCTGAGATTTCAAGACCCCTGGCCGGAGAAAAAGGAGTTTCTCCTTGTCATTAAACATGCAGAATACAAGCAACTAAATAACGATCAATGGCCTCTAGACTTGGCATTTTTTTCCGATCTGACCAACATGTTGAATGAGCTTAATTTACAGCTGCAAGGAAAAGAAAACCACAGTCAATATGATTAGCTCAGTTAATGCTTTCAAACGAAAAATGCAACATCTGTCCTCAAAGCTGCAGCGCCTTGATTTGGGGAACATCCAAAACCTTGCAATGGAAGGCATGTGCGCAATTTGACAGCATACGCTACACAGAGCAGACTGAAAATTGTCTGTCAAACTTTATCTAATGGAAAAAAAGTAACGATTTGAGTGTTGCCCAATGTAGTGGAGTAAGAGTAGCGTTTCTTCTTCACAAATGTACTCAAGTAAAAGTAAAAAGTATGGTGCAGCAAAACTACTCTTAGAAGTACAATTGTTTTAAACAGTTACTCAAGTAAATGTAACGGAATAAATGTGACTCGTCACTGCCCACCTCTGATACTCAGCATATATATACTGTATATATATATATATATATATATATATAGGGTAGTCCAGATCTAATTATGCAATTTTCATTACGCTGTAACTTATTAAGTTTATTACATAGAAAATCACCCAAAAAATCCCAGACCATCAAGAAATGTGCAAACTGATGACATGAAGAATTGTCTTCGTGTTAAACTGGAATCGTCCCTGCATAAATCAAACTCATCCAGACAATTTGGATCTGCATAATTAGATCTGGACCACCCTGAATATATATATTTATATTTATATATACAGGTACATGTCGACTTACGACAGCGATTGGTTCTGACTGACTGGTCATAAGTTGATCTGGACGTAGTTGGCCTATGATAAATTAAGGTAAGAATTATAAACTGGGTAATGATATTGTAGTCATCTTAAAATAATATTTTATCAACATTTTCTTACTTTCTAAGTCAAACACAGTATACTACAGTACAATTGGTTTAATATGTGGAAAACATACAAAAATAAGAAACACATTTAATTCTTGGCACCACTGGTGCTTGGCTGCAGGTTGTCGATATCACCTTCATCAGGCGAGGCTGCGGACAGGGGTGATGGGAGGAGTCGCTCTTTTCATAAATATAGTGAGCTTAGTCTGAATTGTTTGTTTTTTTTATTCAGTACATTTAGGAAGACACATTTACAAAATGAATGTGATTTATAATGGTAAACTGTATGCAATTGTGTGTATTCCAGGTTTAATAAATCAGATTTTTTTTTACCGTATGCATATTTTTACACTTGAATACATGCAAAGTTTTATTAATGAGATTCCTGGCCCTTTAACAGCCAACCTGACTGCATCTTCGTTAGTTAGAAGCAAAGTGTGGCCATCTCTTTGCTGGGTGCTCTCATGGCCACTTGTCAGCCCTCCATGGTACCCTTCTGTCTTTCTCTTTTGATAGAGAGCTAGGCATGCCAGGCAAGACTGGAATGCCCCACTTCTACCACTGCACATTTCCACCCAGTAAACCATTCTTTCTCCTTCATGTGTTCCTACTTGTATCTCTTCTGCGCTGCCTAACAAGGTGTACTGCCCCAGTAGTGGTAGCTGCCTTCCTATACTGGCATGTGTAACTACTCTTTCTCTGCCAGTGTAGGTATTTCTTCCTATGGAACCTTACCCTGCAGTGTGCTATCCTGGAAGTATTCTGGCCCATGGTAATTCCCTGCCCTTCCCTTTTCAATAATGCTACAGGCATTTGGCATACCTGTGCCCTATGTACCAAGTAAATACTTTTAGCTCCAATACATTACATTCTGCAGAGCCTTCTTCTTTTGTGCTATTTCCCTGCTCAGCGTCTTTCCATTTGCGTCACCCTCTGGGCTCATTTCTCACGTGTACAGTGGAAGGCTTTACTCAGCCTTCTTAACACACATCACAGACTGCTGGGCTTTAGTCTGAAGCAAACACAAGCTTGCACACTCATGCTCACACCTTCCTACTCTCTTACGATGATGAAGGAAGCGTCAAAATCAGAGCAGGCTCAAGCTGGCTTCTTAATCGGTCCTGTTAGGAAGGAATTCAGCCTCAGTTAACAAAAACTAAAGTGTGGTCATTTTAAAGTTTTATGCTTTTAACTCACTTGTCTTTGGGCAGGGGGATGAGTGGACAATGGTGAGGATTTATAACACTGGACTCCCAAGTTTAATTAGCAGCAACCACAAAAGCTCATACTTATACTGTATTCACCACTCAAATGAGATGGGGGCACACATGCTCACGAGCAGATTTGAAAGTAGGAGACCCTCAGGAAGCCATGGGGTCAGTACATCCAATTTGGACATTAGCGTGCAGGGGGGAAATCTATTTTAACAGTCCAATTGTCCAGTATGTTCCCTACTACCACTTTCTCAGGGTTTCTTTTTCATTTACAGTGTCAGAAGAAATGAAGAAAAATTAAATGCTAAAAGCTTTCAGCCTTAACCATAGCTTCTCATACTTGAACCTGGGTAACAGAAGAGAGGCAAATACTAAAAGCAACCTAAGTGACCTAAGATATCACACATTTCACATCCAGGCCACGTGTAGGACAGTAGAAAATGAGACCATCTCTTAAGAGAAGTGCTGTGGAGACCTCTAGGACAGCTCTTGGCACAAAATTATGGAAACGTCCACTTTTAACCAGTGTTTCTGCATTTTTTTTGTTGTGGTGATCCACTCTGGATGGGGGGTCAAGCTTGGTGAATTGAGGGTGACTGCCAGACTGGGAGAGGACTGAGCATGATCATTAGAGCAGTGACCCTTTTCCAACCCACTTGAGAGCCACTATAATCCTCTTCGCAAACCATTGGGACCCACGACCATTACAAACAATAGCAACCTGTGACCCACCAGCATCAGCTTGCAACCCAAAATTGGTTCACAACTCAGTGGTTAAGAAACACTGCTTTAAACCTTGATTCATCAGCTGCCAGCAACGTATTATGTGCTTGATTCAAGATGCAGAACAAAGAGTCTAGCGCTTTGCCATAAATAGGGTTGTAGAGCCTGAGCTCAGAACATCACAATGTGTTACCAGATGGGCTTGGCAAAGATGGAGATCCTATAACAGTTGTTCATAGTGCTGTCTAGACTTCTGTCTCAGTGTTAAAGCTAACGATTGCACTGGCCTAAAGGAGTCTGTTAGTTTTTTTAGCAAATATTGTTGCCGTATTGCTATTGTTCAGTTAAAATCTCTCCATCACCACAGTTGTTTAGATGTTTCCCTTTAGGTCATTCAAGACCAGAACTACTAGATTCCAGAACAAATACTTTCCCGAAGCTTTGAGAAGCCTGTACTAAACACCTCTGCAATACAGTCTCCTGTATTCCAGTAGTCTGATGAATATGTCTGCATGGGTGTTGTGTGTGTTGTTGTGTGCCAATGTTACTCTATTAGGGTATATTTGTATGAATTTCACTGACTTGAATTTGATAAAACTGCCATCAAGTAAAATACTGAAGTAAAGTTTAGGCATCAGTGCATTACAGGGCAATGATACTAATTTGTATCGTGTTTTTTAGAGTCCAACTATAACAAAATTGGGAGAAGCTGATACATGAGAGACCATAAACCAAGAAATGAGGGAAAACAAAAAGGAAGGGGTCAGAAACATGAGAAATCAAGGATATGAGAAATCCCAGTACATGATACACAAAGAAAATTATGAACAGTGTGTAAAACAGAGCTGGATGAAATGCTGAACATTGTTATTACCGCTGAAAAAACTGTGTAAGAGTCTGATGGCCAGATAATAGAAACTACAGCGTGCAAAACCAAAAGGAATATTGGGGATGGATATCCAAATAAGTGAGAACAAAACAATAAGCAAAGGTTCCAAACCCTACACCAAAAGTCAGAAATCAAAACGAGAAAGAAATCCTAAACCAAAGCTAACTAATAGAATATCACTTTGCTAAAATGCATGGTTATTTTACCCAAGCACTTGAGTGCCTCAGTACTGCATGCCACCATCTTAAATAGGTGGGATGTGATGACGTAATATTTTGAGTGACTTCCATGTCATATGACAGACAATGGGTGCCATTATTATCAAAAGTGTGATATGAAAAACAAGCATCAAAATGGTTGTGTCACATGAATGGCAACAGGCATTGTAACCACAAATAATGTGACTGCAGCCATTCAAAAACAACAAAACAGTGATGACCACAATCCATAACAATACATGACATGGTGTTGTGGGAATGTCATAAATTTTCTTTGCCAGAAGAAAACAGTCCAAATGCTCAGGAAGGTTCAAAATGGTAAACTCCTGACATGTTTTCACTAATTTATAAAATTTGTTCAGATCTATTTTGGGTTTATTTTCTTTGCCTTATTTGTGTTAAATGTGTCATCTGGAAACATCACACATGCTATGTGGACATTTTTTCCATGCATTTTCATGTGCTCTTCTGTTACAAATCCATGTGGACAATTCAAAAATGGTTGTAGAAGAAGTTACATGTCTCTGTGTATGAACCAAAGATTTCTTATTTAGAGAGACTGACAAGATAGACCAAGGTGACATTCAATTCTGACAAATCAATGTCCCTGGTCCTAAAGAAAGGCAGGGTTATATACAAATTCAAGTTCTCCATCTCTGGATCATCAATCCCCACCATCTATGAGATGCTAGCAAAAAAGCATTGGGAAGTTCTTTGACAACAGCCTCAGAGATGTGGCATAAATAAAGAAAACATATGAGGAACTAGAGTGGTGGCTGATAGTGATTAGGCAGAACTCCCAGGAAAATACCAGGCATGGATTTACCAACAAGAAAATTCTAGTAAGGATCTTGTGGCCACCTTTTTCTCAATGAGTTTCTTATTTCCATAGACCTTGAGAGGAGAGGAGATTTTTATTGAGGAGATGATTAGGTTTTTCTGAGGAGCTTTAGCTAATTCACCCTCTACGGCAATACCTACAAACTGAGACCCTTGAAATCCACCAAGGAACAAGTCAAGGTAAGGCATGTGAGAGAGCTGCTGAAGTATCAAGAGTCAAACAACCCTAAAGTTTCAGAGGCATGGACAGCAGTTAAAACCATTAGAAAGTGGAGAGTAGAGACAGCAGTGATGCAGGCAGAATCATGACTTGTGGTATAGGAATTTGGTTGGAACATTGACCAGAGAAAGAGCAGGACTAGAAATCTTTACAACTCTCTGTTGTGAAAAGGCACAAGGTAAGGTGTAGCAGCAACTGGTCCAAGAGAAGGTAAAAACAGCGAGCAAGGAGGAGCGATCTAATAGAGCAGTTGAAATGAAAAAGTAAGGTGATCCGGATGGGAAAAGGTTGTGGAAAGAAAGATTTCATGGACTTACCTATGGAGGGAGTAGTACCACACTATCACACTGCATCAAGTTCTTGGTCCAGGCAGTGTATGATGTCCTTCCAAGCACATCCAAACTGCACTGCTGGGGCATGGTGGAGAAACCAGATTGCCCTATCTACAATAGGAATTGGAGCATATTCTGAACTGCTGTCCATAGCTTTTGGGGGAAGATCAGCGTCTCTTTAAAAATGATGAGGTATTTAAAATCATTGTGGAGAGCATCAGCAGTGCCACCACAACATGCTGGAGGTCTATACCAGTAAGGCCATTCATTCACTTTGTTAGACCTAGAAAGAAGGCAGAAGCAAAAACACCATCAGGAGTTGTCAACACAGCACAGGACTGGCAGGTGGTGGTGTTAAACATTGGCAAGCAACTGAAGTTCTCACATTACATTCTCAAGACCACTCTCTCAGCAGACATAATCAGGAAGCACAAGGAGAGCATTGTCATGCTGGAGTTGCTGTGCCATGGAAGAAGAATTTGGAAGTGACCTTTGAGAGGAAGAAGAGCAAGCATGAAAACCTAATCATTAACTGCTACAGACAAGGCTGGAAGGCCAGGTGGATCCTGGTGTAGAAAAAGCACAGAGGCTTTGCAGGGAAGAAGGAGAGCTTTCAAGTACAGCACAAATTCTACATAGAAAGCCTTTAAGTGGCTTAAGAAAGTAGATTCCTGGGCGAGTGCTGCTAGAGCACAAGCTAAGGCTTCATCACCCTCTTCTGGGTCACCTGGGTGACAGTATCTGATGTTCAAAAGATGTGAAAAATGAAATATCTCCAGAAAACACTACCAATAATGTGCTGTAGCTTAGAGGAGTTGTTGCTGGTTATGTCAGAAAAGTACTATAGGGCCTGGATGTAACCAGGCTGTTTTACAGTTTGTTTTAAATCACTGAAGGAATGAAGGCTAGCTGTGACTCTCAACATGACAGTGCTATCTTCTCAGGCTTTTGCTGAGTTAAGTGAGTGACAGGTGCTTGCTGTGATTCATTCTTTGGCAGCGGTGTCTTTTGTGCAGTTACTCCAGAACTGCAGTATTCAGCTGATTTTATTTGATGTAGGCCAGTTGGCCTCAGACACTTTCCTTTATTTAATACTTTTGAAGGGCAGTAACCACAGTGGTGGTGATCTCCATTGCAATACACATCAAGGTTATATTTAATAATGATGAATTCTGAAAAGAATTAGTAAAATGATGCCAATGAAAAGATCATCTGTAAATGTCTCTGTAAACTATGTATAAGGAAATGATTTTGAAATTAGCTTGTGCTTCCGACTCAGGACTTCTGTCTTGAGTAGCTTGAAAACAAACACAAGTCCACATACTGCTATCTTGAATGCTGCTTCACATGATGAAGTGTATACTGGTGCAGATATTGTTCTTTGTGGATTTCTTAGAAAACAACAAAAAGAAATATTATATTATAAATATTTTTGCTGAATCAAAAAGCCACCCAGGGCAACATTCACCCTTGAAAATACTGATTTTCAGTAAGCTTTCCTAAGACTATACAGTATATAAATCCAGAGTTTGGTCTCTATTAAACATTCTTTTATTGTTATGATTATACTTTAATAAATACCACATTACGTTTACATTACTACACTTTGTCTTTATTTCTTGTTTCAATTAGTAAAGTAAATATTGGAGAACCTGGTACAGGGGAGACTGGCATTTGCTCAGGCTGAAAGGTTTACCAAGGCTGAAAGGTCTCATCTCAAAAGACTGAACAAGTACAGTAGATGTAAGACCCCATTGGTTGGTAAATGGCATAGAAACAAAAGGACACCCATACACTGTTAGTGCTGGAGATTGTCCCTGTGTGGAGTACTGAGGAGGGACAGGCATTGTAGGCACTGATCATACTGTACGTCTGTGGATGGGATCTTATGTGGAATACTACAGAGTGACCAGTAGTTAGGCATCACTCACAAGTAATCGTGCAAATAGTATCTATGTGTGTGTGTGTGTGTGTCTGCGTGTGTGTGTGTGTGTGTGTGTCTTAATTTTAGGGTTTTACCAGCCTAGTAACAAATGAGGAAAATTTCACTCTTCCCTCAATGAGAGCCAAAACACATCTGTCTTCCCCTTTTTTAGACTGAAGGTCTGTCTTAAACAACACTAACTACATTAAAGGGAGACTCTTATATAATTGTTATTAATGATGTTAACCAGGCCATATTAACACCTTGAACTGCATATATATCACAGAACCATGGAAAAAAAAAGATTTTTATCAAGTACATTTGAATTGCATATGAATGAAAATGACATACCGTATATTTCAGTACGTAGCTGCAATGGATCTGTGCTGAATGTTTTTTTGGGTCACATTAGAACATTAGAATAATTGTTGATGAGAACAGCCCATTCAACCCAACAAAGCTTGTCAATCGTATCCACCTAATTCCTCCAAAACAACATCAAGTCAAGTTTTGACCGATCCCAGAGTCCTCCTGTCTGTTGCAGTACTTGGTACCTTAATCCATGCATCTATGGTTTTCTGTGTGACAAGAACTAGATGACATATGGAATAAGTTACCAAGTAGTGTTGTGGACAGTAGGACTATAGGGACATTCAACCGACATCCAACATTTGTTTACAATTCATATTAATGCTTCTTATTTTTCTTGTTTCTTCTGAATGATTTCAAGTCTAGACATTTCACAGGAAATGTGTCATCACAAGTATGTGTGATCTTTGATGTATGGTACCTACTTGAAAGTGTGAGTGGGACCCAAGCATTTAGGAATTGTGGGTGGCATTAGACATTTGACTTCATATGTGTTTAACCCACCCTTACCCCAGCATGCACTTGAAAATACGTGGAATGACCGTGGAGATAATTTGGAGTTAACACGCTGTAGCAGCACACGTTTGACAATTGTCCTAAGCATTGTTTTGTAAATTCAGCTTCTTTGTGGTTAGTAAGGTGTAATAAAGTATTAAAAGACTTCTATTTTTATAAACCTTTTGTATGTAAACTGGAGAAGCTTTGTTATCTTTATTTATTTATTTTTGCTTTGATTACAAAGCTGGATTATAGCACTGTTGTTTCCAGGCCATCAACACGCTTTTATAAATGCTGACTCGTATTTACCAGCCTTTCAAATTGCCCTGCAATACCTACTAAGGATAAACTGCTGTGTTGTGCATAATGACACTTGAATAGTGAATTGGATTATTCACAGAACAGCATTCCAAATTATAGCCATGCCTCAATTCAAGCACCAGGCCTGTGGCCCGGGATGTGAAGACAGACTCATCACTTCCTTTCAGAGCTAACAGAACTTTTCTGCTGCACACATACATTCTTTGTCTCATTAATGTTCCACTGCCATCTTTGATAATATCAGGTCCGGCCTAAATAAAGGCATTGTGTCAAGAAGCATAATCACCCCATCAGCCAAGCAGGAAGATGTCATTGATTTCCTGTTCAAGACTGGGAAGTCTACCAGGATGACTGAATTGTAAAAAGGACAAATCTTGGGCAGGTAAGGATGAGCATTACAAACGAAATGGACAGCTAATGACTTCACTGAAGCTTTAGTGGCTTCATGTGTGTAATGAAATGCACCAGCCAATACTTAATCCTAAAAGACATCTCATGAGGTCATCCATTTGTTGCTTTAAATGCCTAAACAGAAAATACCTGAGGAAGGAAGTTAGTGGTAGCCTGGCACAATTATGGTGCTGCTTAGTGATTCTGAGGACTTCATGTTGTTGGAAGTCAGTAAACGGATGTAGCCCTACCTTAGTGAATCCGGAATGCAGATTTCTGGCATTAGAGATGGCTTTCTTTTGGCATTGCAGCAAGGAAGCTGGTATGTTTTCACATAAAGAAGCAAATACTTTGCTGCAATTGACGAGAGACAATAAATTTAGAATGCAGCACTGTGACTGTAGGAGAATAAAAATGGAAAAAAGAGAAAGACTACAGACTGCCAAATTAGATAGAAGATAATCTGGGCAATGTGCCAAGTACCCAAATGCAATTTCTCAACTTCTGAGGCTCAAAATATCTCAAGGACACGTCAAAGTCTAATGCACTGAGATAAAAGACAAAAGAGGAATGTATTAAGTGTGCTTGGTGTATAACAGCAAAACACATAAAAGAAGCTGTCACAGACTAACTGAAGGACTTAAAAACAGCAGGAAGAAAAAGCTGTCTCTATTCCATGGATGTATAATTGCAGTATAACTGTAGAATTAGGACACCTGAAGACGTTTCTTTGATGCTTGTAAGTTATGCAAACGAGCAGCTCAATGCAAATCAGATGACGATACAATTGACAGCTATCACCAAAAAAAAAAAAGAACAACCCTGAATGGCACCCTGCTTCTCGCAGCTCTTTTACAGTAGGAAGAAGGTGAACAAACATAGGAAAAGGTCAGCCAATAATGCAGCTCTTGACTTCAGCCCCATGTCTCTTTACCTGATTTATGCAATGAGGATCTCATCTTCTCTTTCAGGTTCCCTCCCATATAAGTTCTTAGTTGTGGATTCATTTTTATCAACACAAGGTAATATGTGCCATTAAAGAGCAGATATTACAAAGAAGAGGGGAGCAGGTTAACTGTCTTGTATTACTCAATTAGCCGAGAAAAATATTTAAGTATTGCTGATATGAGACACACATTCCTTTCTTAATCTGTAACTGAGGCTCCTTATGTGTAGCTCCTCCTAGATTGTCATGGAGTCTGTTGTAGTAATATGTCAATCTGTTCTTCTATGAGAAGCTTTACTGTGTGCCCGTCACCTTAATAAATACTTGAAATGCAGACTCAAACAAAGCCACTGTGATATGGTAATTCGACATATTTAGTGACACTTTACTTAGTCACCAGTTGAAGTGACTACTGCTGTTTGTAAGGAACTGTTCTCATCACATGAAGACAACTAATTACTCTTTCTTTTAATCTGCCTTTAAGTGCGCACAACACTGCATATTCACATCCACTTTACGCCATCATTTCTATAAAAGCCCTTACTAATTTTTTATTGCCAATGCTGTGAAGAAAAAATCATAGCATACCATCTGTATACTCTGAAAGAATACGTGCTAGTAGAAACTGTTTATGTGCATGCATAGAAAGTTAAGCTGAGCCAGAAGTAACATTGAAAAGGTTAATTGAAAACTGATTTGGTGAAAGGAAAAAAATTAAGCAGTTTTCCGAATTTAGATTAGCGTAATAAAATAAAAAAAGTAGAAGCAGTAAATACACAGAATTGTAAAACTACTTTTATTTATATTTGTTTTCTGATATTGTGATGCAGCTTACACGTGCCTAGTATAATTGTTCACATACTTCCACCGTTTGAACACAGGCAGGTTAAGTGACTCGTCCAGGGCCCCGTGTTAGTGCCGCTACACGATACTACTTCTTGTATGCAGAATAATCTAAAATTCTGTATTAATGAAATGGAATTGTTATCTTACGCTCTTGTTCATGAAGGCAGTGTATTACACACAGAGAATAGTGATAAAAAACGGGAAAACACCGCTTCGAAAATGACTTGAGCCAGCGTGCCGCTGTCCAGGGTGCTGAAGCCAGAGAGGCGCGCGGTCGTCGTTGGCGCTTTTCTTTTTCGTTCTGTTACACCCGGCCATGTCCAGTGCATTAAAGATGACGATGAACCACCAGGATTTGGACCCGAATGCAGCAGATGACACCTCAGCACCACACTGGAACAACGTGAGTTTTTTTTACAGTGGCTGGAGTGCCAATCCTACCACCAACTCCCAATTTTTCCATGTTAAGTTGGAGGACTTGCTGGCAGGGCTGGACTCAAAACTCTTTCCACAACTAGGCCTTCAGTTTAGCCGCCTTATTGCCCTCCTAAGTAAAGCTGGACTAATGTGCTCTTTTCCCAAGTGTCTTAATTTGGAGTGAATATTATGAAGTTGTCCCGCAGCAGATGTCCCAAGCAGGTTCAATAATAGTCACAAGACTATGACTTGGTGTCATGTATTGGGAGTGTATGGTGTTATAAGAATGTCAGCTGAGGAGGAAGTTGGGAGCAACGAACAACCCGGATTGAGATCCGAGTGCAGCCATGCAATGGATGACACCTCAGCACTAAACTGATGAGTGTGAGGTTTTTTACAGTGGCTGGAGTGCCAAACCTGCCACCAATCTCCAGGTTTTCCATGCAGGTTGGACGACCTGCTTGCAGGGCTGGGTGCAGATTAACATCATATCTAGGACGAAGCGATTGCAGGTTTAGGGCCTTACTCAAGGGCCCAATGGAGTAGAGTCGCTTCTGGCTTTTAAATCAAAGATGTCATTTCATATCAATGACTTTAGCTAAATTCAAACCCTGGCAGAAGATGTCTTTCTTTCTTTGTTTTTTAAATTTTAATTATTACTGTAAACGATATCTAATAATCACATTTAAGATTGGTGTTTGTGCTAATCTATCCTTCCATTTTCTGAACCCACCTAGTCCAATGCAAAACCACATTTGATAGACTTTATCCCGTCAGTCTATGCCAGTCAATAGCAGGACACTCGAGTTCATATCCACTCATACATGGCCAATTCAGATTCAACCAAATTCATACACCACTGTAAAAAAATGACTGTAACTTTATACTAAATTACTGGGTACTGATTTCATTACTTTTACAGTATTACTGAATCACATCACTGTATATTAGAATAAAAAAACAATGCTATACAGTGACTACATGGTAAACTGGATTACAAAATTACTATGATGTAGCAGTATACTGTTGTTAAAATACAGTAATACACCCTTTCCAATTTACTTTCAGTTCCAGTGTTGTTCATTATCAACTAGAACTGAAATAGAAAATAATTCACTGTAAACATCAATAACAGTACTCTATAAAGGACATTTAAGCAATCTTGATGAAATCAAATCATTCAACCAAACAAGTTAATTTATGTTACACTATAATATAATACAGACACTAACCTAATGGTGGAATATTTAATACTTAGTAGCTATCACAAAAAAAAACATTACATTGTTTCATCTAAGTTTAAGTTTTATACATTAAAATTAATCCAGTGCTTAGAACAATATGTCATATTGTCTGGAGGAGGAAAAAAATCCTGTTTTTGTGTTGCAGGGAGTTCTATAGATTCACCAGTTTCTCAAAAGCAACCCACCATAAATCAGCTTCCATAATCACAACAACCCACACAGAAAAATAAGTCTCTTTAGAAGTTAAATTAGCTTTCTAACCATCTTTACATTTCTGTTTCCCACTGAGCAAAGATGTGGGAGGTCTTGCACTGTTGCTGCTATGGGGGCTTCTTTACGCAAATATACAAATTTCATGCAAATTTAGAATTATATGCTATCGTGACTTTATGACAATACACTATTCATAAAGCAGTCTTGCAAATTAAAACAAATAATTGATACTAACAGCTAAAACACTTCTTAAATGTAAATTTGCATGCATTTATTTATTTAAAATCACTGTTTTAACCATTTATTGTGTAAAAATATGGTTAATGTAATATATTTTTTACAGATGTTTTCCCCAAAATAACATCAGGTTGAGTTGTGAAGGTCCCTAAAGTCCTCCTGTTCACCTTATTGGCCACTTGATCCTTCTCTCTGGGGTTCTCTGTGTGAATAAACCTTTTCTAATAATTGTAAGAAATCAAGCAAGTTTCCATTGGTGTCCCTGTAGCAAGGATTCGACTTTTAAATAGCGTAGGAATGCACAAAGCGAAAATATCCCAGAATGCAACACAGACTAGTCCAAATAAAACTTTAAAGCAATTTGTTGTCTTCCGACTGAAGATTACAAAATGCTATTCTGAACGCAGTAGTTTATTATGAAAAATTACAGTTAACTCCTGTGAAATCCTGGCAATTATTTACAGTGCAGAGAAAGTACATACAAGTACAGGAAATGTGCAGACTCCACACAGTAGAACTAGACTTGAAAGGTTTATATTTGTCAAAAATATTTTATTTTATTTTATTTAAGCAACCTCCAGAATAAGATGGATTCAGAGTATAAATTTTTAAATTATTTTCCAGAGCACAGAGTTGTGACTGCAGAAGATAATCTGCTAGAAATTCTCAGAGCTCTCTGCCCATTTAGTTTTTCTTGGTCTGTTCGGCTGATGCCCTGCCTATCTGACCAGTCACAGCAATAACCAATAACAACAGATCATGAATTATTACCTCACTGTACAAAACCAACAATCTTAAATTAAAAGGCAAAGTCACACTCTCAACCTTTGACTATTGGTTAAATGTGCTCTGGTACCAGGTACATTTATAAGATGTTCAAGCATCGGATTCTTAAGGATAATCCATGATTTATGGTAAAATCAAATAGCAGTTTGCCATTAGGATTCAAATCCCACTTGAAGTGTCTCAGTAACGACATACTTTTACACTGTATTCCCCATTCTTGAAGAATTCCAATATTTCTGAATAGTTTTTAAGCATATACTTGCAAATATCCGGCAAAGCATCATCTCAAAAAATAAGTCCCTAGTGGAGTGGTGGCTCTGAGGTTAGAAATTTGCACCGAATCCAATAAAGCACCAAAATTGACTCTACTCCATTGGGTCCCTGAGCAATGCCCTTAACTGCAATTGCCCCATCCTGGGTATGATGTTAATCTGCACCCAGCCCTGCAAACAAGTCTTCCAACTTGCATGGAAAACCTGGGAGTTGGTGGCAGGATTGGCACTCCAGCCGCTGTAAAAAAATCTCACACTCTTCAGTTTGGTGCTGAGGTGTCACCTATTGCATGGCTGCACTCGGATCTCAATCCGGGTGGTTCGTTGTGAGGCAACGTGCTGTAATCAGCGCATGCTCCCAACCTCCTCCTTAGGTGACAGTCTTATAACACCTTACACTCCTAATACATGACACCGAGTCATAGGCTTGTGACTGTTATTGAACCTGCTGGGGGCATCTGCTGCAGGACAACTTCAGAATATGAAGAAGACCACTCCACTTGGTAACAGAGCACATTAGTCCAGCTTTACCTATGAATAAGGCAGCTAAAATGAAGGCCTAGTTGTGGAAAGAATTTAAATAGTTTATGTTGAATGGTCTCTGAGTTGCTTCAAAGAGGTTCTAGCAAACCATTTTAATGTCTTTTGATGTTTGGCAAGAAGACTAAAGATATGGCCTGACTGTGCAAGAAGCACTTTCAGGAACTACTGAAACCAGCTGAAAAACTGTGTTCACTGTTATAAGGTCAGGGTGAGAATCAGCACCTTCAAATCTGAGGTCATGGTCTTCTTGTACAAAAGTGCTGGCTTATTTTTGCCAATTAAATGTTTTGTGTGTGTGTTTTTGTTTTATCAAGTTGAATATAATGGCCAAGTGCTGCAGAAGTTGTACTTGATAGTGGTAATGAAGAGGAAGAAAACTCCTTGAGTTATTATTTTAATTTAGCTGCCAATCTGCATTCCTGTCCTTAACTATGGTCCCTAGAGATGGATAAATGACAAAAACCATGGATTGCTAGAATAAGCAGCCAAGACACATTTCTCTACACAAAATTGTGTTTCTCAGATTGTATAAAGTGATGATTAACTGGGCATTCTGAACATAATAGAAAATGCAGATATTGTTATTTATCCAGATGGAGAAGATGCAATTGTGATTGTTTTGGGGATCTCCACTCAGAAGACTCCAAGGAATAGATACACTTGAGGATTTATATTTCAAAGCTGGCCTGGAATCCCATGTAAATTCCCCAGCATGGGCTGGAGTCTGTTTGTGGGATAGATACGTCTGTTTGGATCTGTTGCACCAAGTAAACACTGTGACCTCTACCAGAAGGAAGCAAAATAAAAATAAGATGACATAATTTGACATGTGATGAGAGGACAAGGTATAACATGAGATATGAATGGAGGAACGATGCACATATGGAGAGTGCTATGCCTTTGCTGTATATGGTCAGCTTGCATGCTACATCACATCATCCTTCATTGTTATATGCTGATGACCAATTCTAACTTCATTTGCATACAGTGGTGCCCTAGTAGAAAGAAGCAAAACCCCTTTTTCTGGAAGTTCCTGAAGACTGGTGATACCTTATTACCACTCTGCTGGACTTCACTGTTAGCATTAGCTGTCCATTGCATGGTGGAATTTGAACTTAACTGGCAGAATTCTCACTCAATTACCTTGTGGTCCCTACTACATGGGACTCTGTCGGTTGGTCTATCTGTGTCAATCATAATGTTTAATTTGAATTTTAGATTTTGGTCCTAAATTTAATTGCTTCAAAACAGACTCTTTTGTGCAAGTGTAACTGACACTGATTCTGCTGTGCTGTCAATTCTTGCCATCAGTTGACAGTTCTGTGCTTTCACTCCATTGTTCTTTATTTTAACATGAAGCCACATTCCCAATATTCTTGGAGTTTTTATGTTTTTCTCTAATTAATTTTATGCTCAAACCTTTTTGCAACCTTTCTTGCTATGATAACGTAATAGTTTTGAAAAGCCTGATCATCCAGCGTCTCAGAAGTACATAGCACTTCTGCCTCTGCATTGCTGTGTGAAGGTCACACCGCATGTCTTTTTCAGGTTCTTTTTCAGAAAAACATGTCCTTGGTTTGTCAGGCTGGATTCAGCACACCAGTAGATATGGACAATATTAAGGATATGGCATTCTCAAGGACCGATACACAAAAGCCAAAATGAGACACTCTAATGTGAGGAGGAGGAGGAGAAATAAAAGATGGAATCAGGTGGGAGGCAGTTGTCTACCTAGTAATAGGATCTGCCTGAGAAGCAAAATGAGAGTTTTTGTGATGTACCTCACTGTGAAAGATCTCATGTGCAACAAAGATTGATTGGTGGATAAAATGACTCTGAGTAATACAGCAGTGTTTTCTATAAGGGGGCTGCCAAACAGCACAGTGTTTCTGAAAAATTAAATCCTTTACTCCCCATAAATGGTACATTTCATAATGAGTAGTCAGAGATGCCTGTGCGTGTGGGAAACAGCAGGGCCGATGCCCACGAGAAGCCAATCATTTCATTATATTACGAGCTTTATAGTCTGCTAAAAATAGACCAGAACACTTTTTCTTGTTGAAATAAAGGAAGAAATGAGAGAAAATAGACCTTTCAATTCCCTGCCTCTTTTATTAACTTTTATATGCAGTTAATGTAAGATTATTTTTGTGCCTTAAATTCTATGGCTATCGCTATATACAACACATCCAGGATGACAGTCTGTGGCAGGTCCATTCAATTTCTGTGGCTCCACATTCAGTATCTCTTCCCTTTTTAGCCCACTGCCATTCTTTTCCTGTGTAGGAATTAATACTAATAATAATATATTATAGCATATTTCTTATAAGACGCCATCGCCTTATGATATTCCATGCCGTTGCTACAGGATTTGAGAGGTTGATCTATTGTTGTGTGTTTTTTTTTATGTTCTTCCCTTGTTAATGTACATTTCTCCTCAGATTCTCCATTGTTTCTCCAAGGACCAAAGATGTCTATCTGAGGTTTATTGCTAACTCTAAATAGACTTGCTTTGCGTGAGTATGGTTGAAACTAATTCTTCCATGGCAATCTATGGCTACCCACAAGAAGTGAAATGCCAAGGTTTACTCCAATGTAATGTTAATGGCCCATTACACAGAGCTATGGCGTAGCAATGGATTGTGCAGATTGGACAAGGCACCAGGGCCTACAAACTTGGGGTGCCCACCTGGGGCCGTATAGATTTTTAAACATTTTTTAATGACTTAACTAAAACAGCGGCTTCACAGTTTTGATGCAGTGGCTTCAACGTTCAATGTCTTGTGACCTCGATGGCTGATGGCAAATTGTACACTGCTGCCGATTTTCTCGTTGAATGCTATAGCACCGACATTTCACCAGCGTTTTCTGCTCAACTGTTTTCAGTCCATCCTGTCAACCAAGTCGCCTGTTTTCAAAGTAGCTGAACTGTTGCTGATAGGTCACTTTATACTGTTGTCTACTTCCAGTAACATTTGCACTGCTGACTTGTTACTGCTGACTATGCCAATGACTGTTGCTACGTGTGGACAATCGTTCTTCAAGTTAAAACTCATCAGAAATGACCTCAGAAGCACCAGGTCGCAAGACAGCCTTAGTGGCTTGGCTATACGAGTGTGCCAGACAACTTGACGTGTCAAACATTGTGGAGAGTTTTGTGCAACAGAAGGCATGCAAGTAAGTATTTTAAGGTGCTAGTGATAGTATAAGTAATATCATTTGTGACTTGTCAGTCAGTTCCATTTTTGCAAGCTTTAACAGTTTATTTAACACAAGGGAGCCCAATATGTCGATCGCGATCGACCGGTAGATCAGAAAGGTAGTGCAGGTAGATTGTGTTACATTCAAAAACATTTTTTTTAACGTTAGTCTATCATATATCCTCCCTATGACATTTGCCACTTGACTGACATACAGGGCGGCCAGTCTGAGATCTCTTTTCTTCTAACACATTCGTCATCCCGTACGCACAATCAAATGCACGAGCTACTGCAAAACTCCGGCTATCTAAGTGATCTAGTTACCCTCCCAATTTATATCGGCTAAAGAAGGGATTTAAAAAAAAATTGTTGGTTATGGGCTGGATGTGGAATTGGAGGAAGATTTTTATCTCTCACAATGCCACAATCGAAGTGCGTTTGTCTGATCTGTCAATCTATCATTGCTATTCCAAAGAAGGAAAATGTGGAAAGGCAATTTGGAACTGTTCATAAAAACTACGAAACTGACTTCCTTCCGAAAAGCAATCTGAGAAAGAGAAAGGAGCGGGAACTAAAATCGCAGTTAATCGGACAGCCATCATTTTTCACTCGGCTGAATTCAAAAGCAAAGGCAGACACACCGAAGCATCGTTCTGGGTGAATCACTAGATCATTAAGCATAAGAAGTCCTCCCAAGATGGAGAGATGATAAAAGAGGCCTTCGTTGAGGCAGATGGCCGGGGAGAAATTCCTGCTGAGATTTCAAGACCCCTGGCCGGAGAAAAAGGAGTTTCTCCTTGTCATTAAACATGCAGAATACAAGCAACTTAATAACGATCAATGGCCACTAGATTTGTCATTTTTTTTCCAATCTGACCAACATGTTGAATGAGCTTAATTTACAGCTGCAAGGAAAAGAAAAAAAAAACATGGTTAATACGATTAGCTCAGTTAATGCTTTCAAATGAAAAATGCAACATCTGTCCTCAAAACTGCAGTGCCTTGATTTGGGGAACATCCAAAACCTCGCGTCAGAGCTGGAGACGCAATGGAAGGTGTGTGCGCAATTTGACAGCATACGCTACACAGAGCAGATTGAAAATTGTCTGTCAGACTTTATCTAATGGAAAAAAGTAACGATTCGAGTGTTGCCCAATGTAGCAGAGTAAGAGTAGCGTTTCTTCTTCACAAATGTACTCAAGTAAAAGTAAAAAGTATGGTGCAGCAAAACTACTCTTAGAAGTACAATTGTTTTAAAAAGTTACTCAAGTAAATATAACAGAGTAAATGTAATATATATCATTTTTAATGTAGGTAAATCATTTTGACCTGGTCATTTTAAAAGTAGCTTGCAAGCCGAAAAAGTGTGGGCACCCCTAGTTTAACATATCTGTAGTCTGTTTTATTGTGTCCCTTAGTATGGCTTACTGTACGTTAGTGTCACTACTGTGAGGATTTGTGAGCATGGCCACTTTATGATGTCCATTTTCTCTGAACTTCTCTTAAAGAGGTTGATTGTGTAGTGGTATCCTGTCAGCCAGTGTTGTCATTTTAATTTGTTACAAATTGAAATGGCTTCATTTTATAGCACAGAACAGTTTCTACTTTCTAGCTTATGTTACATTTTAATCATCTTCCTTCACAAAGTTGACTTGGAAAAGTAAGCATGTCCACATTTTATCGATATGTATGTATTTCTACTACTATTACCCACACGTCCCACATTCCATTCCCACAATTTCTTTTATTTTTGCTAACTTACAGTGGCTGTAATAAAGCAATTAAAAAGCATTATTACGAATTCCATTTAGAGAGCCGGTTTGCTTGTCACCAGTGTGTGATCTGATAGTGAGGTCATCGCGGTCACCACTGCCCAGCCACCCCCTAGGATCTAGTTGTGAATAAATTACTAACAGTTATGGTAGACAGGAAGGGTCCACCTCAGAGCGCTGCACAGGGGTCTTCAGCAAGCCAGCTACGCCACTGACACAGAGGGTCTAAGTCTTCAAACACATTTACTCATTGACCTCCATGAAAGCATCATCACTATATCTGTAATCTTTTCATAACTGTCCTTAGCATGAAGGTCCTTTATATACAGTTATGGAACCATTCCACTCCATTTATATGTAGAGGGTGTCTTGCAAATGCCGTACAGCTTTTGCATCAGAGGAGCAGCCTCTGACATCAACTGATTGAAGGTGGTGGGAGATGATGACGTCCAAACCTGTTTTCTCTACTGTGAGAGCAGAGAGGCAGTGGTAGCACTCTTATTCGGGCTTTTCTGATTAAAATCTTACCCTTAAGTTGGAAAGAGATTTGATCAAGGAGGAGGTGTTGCTTCTGCCTACTTGTCTTATGGTCCAGCACAGCTTGTGTGTTAATGTCCTGACAACCTGGGCGCATGAATGAGCGAATGCACTCTGCTCTTTTAGTGTCAAGAGCTTCACTGTGTTAAAGCTGGCAGCTCTGGCTCCTCACCCTTTTTGTATGTAGGAAGCTGGAAAGCAACTTGATATTTTGGCAGTAAAGTTTGCAGAAGCAGACTGCTGCTGACAGGACTTGTTGATGCCTTCAGTGCTGAGGTCCTCATAAAGTAATAAGTGACCATGTGGAAAGTAGAGGTCCCAGAATGAGAGCTCTGATGTCAGAAATTAAGGACTCCCAGCATTTGTTGCAATCAGAGTATTTAACTATTATGAATGCAAATTAAGGAGTATGATGCTAAAATGTGGCCTCCAGAAATACTGGCCACAAGTAAAGGCTTAGAAACAATGGATGCAGTGCAAAGAAGAGCAACCACATAACATATTCCTGGACTAAAAGCCTGACTATGGCAAGCTAAGGCAAAATTACCTAGCGGCCCTGAACAAAAAAACGTAGGAACAAACTCCAAGTATGTAAAATTCTCAGTGAAGTCAATCCAGCAGAATTCTTTAATTATAATAATTAAACATGACACTAGAGGACATGTGTGCATTAATGGTGGAAACCATAAAGCGCTTGATTTTGTATTTGTAACAGATACCCTGGTGGCTTTGTAACAGTGGCTGGGCTCGATATTCCAACTTCTATATTAGGCAAAAAATCTTATTTGAGCAATCTAAAACAACGATTGGCTACTCGATCTCAGGGAGCCTGTAGCTTTTCTTCGTCAAACAGGACACTTCTAAAAGTGGGAGGCAGTGGACAAAAACAAAATAAAATGTGAGAAGTTGAATGCCCTGCCGTCTGTATGAAATGTAATTAATCTATTTTAACTGCTTATTTAATAAAAGATGTAAAGGCATTGACGAAGATATCTAAGTGCATTAGGATTCATCTGATTTACTTTCACAAGTAAAATCACAGTGGCGATCTGTGACGGAAAAGATAGTCAGCAGTGCGCGGGAGTGCGCAGACGCGTGCACTGCTGCTCATTCTCGCGAAGCTGTCGGAACGCGCCTGCGCGACTTTATAAGCTCGGGGAGCCGTTCTCTGAGCCAGACTGTCCGGCGAGATGCTACCTTGGAGAAGAAGTAAGTTCGTGCTCGTAGGCGATGAGGACAAAGGGAAGCAGAAAAGCCTTGCCTCTGGCTTCTTGTACAACTCTCTTATCTCATCTTTTGTGCGCTCATGTCCGGATTTGCTGCCAGACTACCCGCTAGAGCGCCTGGGCAGTGTCTTTAGAAGCAAGCGGCACAAAGTGGAGATCAATAAGGATGACCCGACCTACACTGTTCGCTATCTGGGCAACGCCGTGACCCTGATGGCCAAGGGTGAGGGCTGTACAGACGAGGCGGTTTGCAAGATCTGGGTGAAAAGCGAGTACGGCGGCCAGAGCAGCAAGATGAAACTGACCCTAGGTCCGCAAGGCATTCGCATGAGCCCGTCAGACTCGAGCTCAAAGAAGGCCGGTCACTTCTACCTTTTGCACCGTATCACGTATTGTGCCGCCGATCCACGCAGACCCAAAATCTTCGCCTGGGTGTATCGGCATCAAGTCAAAAACAAGGCGGTGGTGTTACGCTGCCACGCCGTGCTGCTGTCCAGGGCGGACAAAGCTCGAGACATGGCTAACACTCTCTACCAGACATCTACGGCGGCCTTTAACGAGTTTAAGCGACTCAAGAGGCAAAACGACTTCCGACGCAGGCAACAGCAACTCTTGGGAGAAGACATCGTGCCATTGGAACCTCTCCGGAAACTTCTGAAAAGCCAGTGCTCTTACCGACCGCCGGCGGAGAGAAGCCGAGGGGCAGCTAGACTTAGCGCCATAGCCGAGGAAGAGGAGGAGGACGAGGAAGAGAAGCGGGACGAAGCGACTCTCGTGCTGCGAGAGCTGGATATTTGCCCCTGCTGTCGTAAGAAAGAAGGCGAGCTACACAAAATAGTGTCCGAACTGAAGGAGTGCACCCTGAGCAGCAATCTGAGCAGTGTGGAGAGACACCACAGTGTGAGCAAACGGCGGTGAGAACGAGGGGAGGACAGTGAGACCCTGGACAAAGGGCTGCTAGGATCTTCAAAACCAGGGGCATAATGCTGTCACTGAGCTGCTACAGACAGCAGGAGATGAGACTCAGAGCTGTCAGTGACTGCAGGACATGAGACACAGTGAAGCCCACTGATAGCACTGTCTGATGCTTGGAGCTTCCAGTGACACAATCAAAATGCTGCCAAGGGTCTGTGGGACCCAAAGCACAGAGCTGCTGCTGCTGATTGAGAGAAGACACTTATAATTACCAGTCTTGATACCCAGAGCTTCCATTTTCCTTGGGAAAAGAACATGTTTAGCTAGACAAAAAAAAAAATATCTGCAAACTTTAAATGGACATGGAAAAGAGACATAAAGCTTTGAGAGCAGAAAATCTGGAAAGGAGAACAGAGCTGCTTGTGATAGATTAACTTTGGGTATAGGGTTGTCATCAAGTGTGATTGTTGGACATAGAACTACAAAAGAGATGAGGAGCTGCTGGTATCAATCGGGTATGAAACATGGCGACTACTGCCAGCTGGGCACGTAACACAGAGCTGCTGTCACTTAGGTCTCAGCCGCTAGCATCATGTGTAAAGAAATGAAACTGCCCGTAACATAATAAAAACTGTTTGGGAGGCATTTGGAAAATCAAAAGTAAAATCTATTAGTACAGTATTGTGAAAGGTGCGTTTATTTTGGCTATGGGAGTAAATCTTGAAAATGAAGGTAGCAAAAATGAAAAAGCGACTAAAAAAATGGGTGATAAGAGTTTTACAGTATATATGATAATTGTCTCCAGGGACAAAAAAAAATGTATTCTTTGGAGGGTACCTGGCATAATAGAACTCCGCAGGCGGGTCAGAAAGCAGGAGGTGGTGGTCAAACAAGTGCACAATTGTTAATGGAAGTAATTTACATTTGTAGCTAATTACATGTAAGTGGACCTGTAAAACGGAGATCCTGTTCTCTCAAAGTGCCCTTTTCAAAAGAACATCATCTTTTCATCTTGTCTATGGAAATTCATAATAGGCTCTTTAGAAAATAATATGCAGTTTTTGTAAAACCCAATAGTGTAGGCATTTAGTACAAGTGCTCTTGTGTTATTCTGTGAGCAGTCACTACATTTATGATAAAAGTCGCTCAGGTGGACCTACTTTTTGGAAAGCCATATCGCTGATGCGGCTTCATGTTAATCGGCCTGTGGAGCGGTCAGATGCGGATTTCTTCGCAGTTAAAAGCCAATTTCGTCGGAGGACAAAGCACATTTGGAAGGTTTTGGTATGCAATCTGTCCAGCTGTGTATACTACACTAAGTGAGTTTCTTGCACTGTAAATGCCACCTGCATTTGCCAAAAAATAAAACAAAATAAATTGCTACTGTTTGTTATTGTAAAGTGGGACCTGTTTTTAAAACTTCTATTTTTAACTTGATTCTTACACAGAGCACTCTTTGTTTATGAGGCTGTTTGGCTTTCAGTGGTGGACACCATTGATGTATGTCCTCTTTAATGACATTTCTGTAATTCTACTTATTTATGTCTCTGACACTGCAGTGGCTGCTTTGGAGCTCTCCATAGCATCTCGCTGCGGACGTGACCATTGTGGCAACTCTCAGATGTCATGGACTAAGTATGTTTTAAAATCCCCTAAATGCAAGTAAAGTAGGAGCCATAAGGGTGATGTACACAGAGACCATCACCCAGTCTATGTTACTGAAGTGATAAAACAGCAGTTTGGCCAGACCTGAATCAAGTCAGTGGGGGGGACTTCAGATCTGCTCTAAAAATTAAAGAGCAATTGTATCTGCATTTAAAATGTTTTATTAAACATAATTAAAACATTAACATCAGAGTGTTCTTGTTTTTCGTCTGGTCTAGAATCATGCTTATGTAATAACTTTTATATTAAAAAGTAGGAATGCAGTACTTGTAGAGTTTCTGGGGTGTCATTATTAATTAACACAATTAACAGGATAATGTTAAAGATCTAGTAAGGAATAGTAAAAGCTTGAAATGTTTTTGACTGACTTGCGTTTGATTTAAAGATGGCATGGTGACTCAGTGATTAGCTCCAGGTGAGCGTCTGTTCCAGCCACACTCCAGACACTTTTTCTGTGGGATTGTCTCAGCCTTTATCTTAAAAGAGTCCCCATAGCGTGGCACAATGGCCTTACTCAAATCCTGGGTGCTCCCTACATGGCGTTTGCATGCTCTCCCCATGTCCACGTGGGTTTCCCTCCACAGTCCAAAGACATGCAGGTTAGGTGAGTTGGTGTTGTTAAATTTCCCATGTGTGTGTTCAGCCATCTTGGCATTGTGCCTACTTTGTGCACTATCCTTCCATGGGTAGGCTCCAGCTTCTCCGTGACCTTGCCATGGTGAAATGGGTTAAGAAAATGGATGGATCTGTGTTAAGATAACTGTCTACTTTAAGATGGCCCTGTATGACTAAGTGGAGGTTTGGATGTTTTCAAGGAGAGTTTGATGGACAACTTCATACCTTTTTGAAAGGTTCTTTTTACTAGTAATGAAAATAGTGAGAAGTCAAATAAAATGACACCTTTTATTGGCTAAATAAAGAGATTATAATAAGTTTTTGAGGCAACTCAGGCCCCTTCTTTGAAAGCTTGCATATTGTAATCTTTTTAGTTAGCCAATAAAAGGTGTCATTTTACTTGACTTCTCACTAAATTCATAATGGCTAACATGGTACATCACCGTAGTACTAGTAATGAAAAGGATGCCCTTTTTCCAGGAGGAGCGTTATACATTTGTATTGGTTTTGTTTTTTAAGTCTATGCATGATATGATATTAGAAATCACAAAATCTTTGCCATCACTATGTTAGTTGTTTTAATGCTATTATGTACAGAATCAGTGCTTGTTCACAGCGCCATGATGTGCTTGTTGTAAACAATCCAATATAACACATAATAAAATTTTAAAAGTTGAACAGTACCAGAAATTAAAATATAAGACTAAACGAGGATAGGCACCTTAATATTGAGACACACTGGGTGGTGTGGTAGCTCGTAGAGCTATTGCTTGACCAAGAACCATTTCATTCTGTGAAGGGTTCTTTGCAATACGAAATTTGCTTGTTGGCCTTAAAAAATCTCCTGATCTTTAATGTATAGTAGGTGACCTAATGGGATTCTGCCAGATCAAGAATGCTGGACCTTAGCTGTGTTTATTGTATGTGGCAGGACTCCTTTATCAATCAGGGGGACTTCTAATGTTTCATTAATTTGTTATCCTCTGTCCGTGGCTGTTTATGGAACCTGTTATAGATCAAAATAAAAGTTCTTTCTAAAGCCAAGTGGTTTTTTTGGAAAGCAAAAATGGTTTCTTTATGGCATTGCTCTGGAAAAACGACTTTGGCACCTTTATTTTTAATAGTATAGCCACTTAACTCATTTTTGCTCCAATTATAAATATTACAACAATAAAAAATGTAATTGTACTGCATTCAGATCTTGTAGGTCACCTTCCATAGAACTGTTAAATTGCTCCTCCTGTATCAAGAGATGGAAGCACAAGAGATAAGTCATCAGCATTTCCTTCTGAAGTACTGCAGTCCAACGCCAGGGTCTGTTTGATCACTGATGGTTTTATTGGCCTATCTGAGGCACCTCTTGTCAAGCATTTGCTGTACTGGTAGAAATATTAGTAAGGGTTGTGCCAGCTTTGCCACCTGGTTAACGACAAGGGTGGGAGAGCCAGGCTATAACTGGGACATTTAGGACACGCCAAGTTCTCCATCCATTATAGAGTTGTGGTAAACCAGAGCAGATTATGGTAGCGTCCCGTGTAAGAGAAATAAACCCTGGATAAAATGCACTTGATTTGTGTGCGCACACAAAAGTTCTTTATGGAACCTGTTAACAGCCATTTATCATCTCCTATGGAACCGTTTGCTGCATTAAGGGGCATTTAGTGCATTTGTGTTGTCTTAAAATCTGAAATGGATGTTTGACTTTTAGACATAAGAGCTTACAGTAACAAACTGTTTCCTACAGTGTTTTAAGAAATGGGGGTATAACTGAACAAGATAAAAAATCCATTCATCCATTATCCAACCTGCTATATCCTAACTACTGGGTCACGGGCGTCTGCTGGAGCCAAACCCAGCCAACACAGGGTGCAAGGCATGAAACAAACCTTGGGCAGAGCGCGGGCACACACCCACACACCAGGGACAATTTACAATCGCCAATGCACCTGACCTGCATGTCTTTGGACTGTGGGAGGAAACCGGCGTACCTGGAGGAAACCCACGCAGACACGGGGAGAACATGCAAACTCCATACAGGGAGGACCCGGGAAGCAAATCCGGGTCTCCTAACTGTGAGGCAGCAGCGCTACCCACTGTGCCACCGTGCCGCCACAAGATGAAACAGGGGCTTTGAATTGACAGAATTGAACTTCTCTCATCTAATACATTCTTGTTCACCGTGGCACTGGAGGGTGATGATGTGTGCATGTTGCTTGAAATGCAGGTAAAAAATTCACTTTCACCCTGCAGTACATGTGACAATAGGATTACTACTACTAAGTGCTACCACTGCTACTCATGCTTGTGTTTAGTTATGTGGATGGAAACTGGAATCAGAGGAGAAAGCCTGTGTGGATGTACAGAGGACGTGCACATTCCTCTTAAGATATTGACTTAGATGGGAACTGTAAGAAGACCTGTGGAGCTGGAAAATGGTTGAGCACTGTCTCCTTCTCTTTTGCTTTAAGGTAAACCATGCTAAGAAAGTGACAGGACAGGACATGCCACCTTTCCTAAGCTTCCCAAGGAAATAATGGTGGGCATGGTCCTTCATGTAGCACAGACCAAACGTCATTATATCTATATGTGCAGGAGTTTCCATGTTATGGTTTGTGTTCTTTTTGGATGTCCTATTAGATTTAGGTTTCACACTATAATCATTTGTGTATTGGGCTTATAAGTGAAAGTATGCATACTAAGGATAAATTGAATATATTTCTATTTATCAATACTTGAAGACAGTATGGTGGTATAGCATTTCATCATAATTTTCACCAGGTACAAATGGTTAGTTTCTTCTTCAGGACTCTGCAGTTCACTCATTTGTCTTCTTACCTGCTTGTTGTCCCTACCCTGGCAGCACTTGGTGCTCACATGGGTGCCAGTCCATTACAGGGCACACTCACACACATATCTACATTCCTCTATGGATCATTTAGAGCTGATTTGTAGTTCTTTGGGATGTAGAAGAAAAAAGACAAACCTCACACAGACAGCCCACCAGGATTTGGAGCTGTGTGATTAACTGCTGCCTCCGTGAGATATCCACAGTTCAATTGTGTTGGTGTGTGTGCCTAACCTTCACCTCCTTAAAGGCAATTCCTGATTTGCGTTAGTTGATGCTGGGCTGGTTTCTGGCTCCTCTTTGACAATTAAAAGAACAAGCAGAAAATGGAGGTTTTAATGATGAGTAACAATACCACTGCCACATAATGCGATCTGAATATGTGAAACAATAATCCTTTGTTTATTTTCTACATCCAATAATTATAATAAAGTGTTGGGGTGGGATAATGATAATGTAAAGTCTTGTTGGGTGGGTGTTGCAGCCTATGACGGTGGCATGAGCCACAAAGACCGGAACAAACCTTAAATGGGATGCCTGTCCATTTCATGGCACACATACACACAACCTCTTTGGGTCGATTTATACTCAACATAATTTAACACATTCGTCTTTAGGATGAATCAAAATAAGCAGGTTCAGAAAACAGAGTTTGGCATTTACTACAGTTAATTATAGCTGTAGATGAAATAGCAGACATTCACTACGATTTTATTTGCGTTTTTCTCCTTACTACACTTGTATCAATGCGTTCCTAGAATCTGCCAAGACTTACTGTTTCTTAAGTATTAATGACATTTGGAAAAGGTGGAACTGGCACACTCTAAATGGGATTGGCATCAAACCAGGACAGCACAGAATTGTACCCAGCTAGCACTGACTGGACTGTGTTTTTATGAAATGTCATTGTGTGTGTGTTTCAGTTTTTCAAAATTTAACAAAGGAAGTTGGAGACCCTAAAAGAGCCCTTAATAAGGAAAGTCCGACTTGCTTGAGAAACTCTGCTTATTGTGCATTTATCTGTTGCAAAAGGACTCACAAATGCCAAGTGCATTGTACAGTTATTTTCATATGTGCTCATTGATATCCTTGTGGTGTTTAGTCCAACAATTTAGATGATGTGTACTCTTCAATAAAGGGTGTGACATGCCAGGTGTAAGTGGCACATGTACAACATGCATAATGCATGTGACAACAGAGGCAGCACATTTTTTCGACTGTTAGTGTCTTTACAGCATAAGCGAGTCCAGAATGTACACTCACTGGCCACTTTATTAGGTACACCTGTTTGACTGCATGCTAACGCAAATATCTAATCAGGTAATCACATGACAGAAACTCAGCGCATTAAGGCATGTAGACATTATCAAGATGGCCTGCTGAGGTTCAAACCAAGCATCAGAATGTGGAAGAAAGGTTATTGAAGTGACTTTGAACGTGGTATGGTTGTTGCTACCAGACATATTGATCTGATTATTTCAGAAACTGCTAATCTATTGGGATTTTCACACACAACTGTCTCTGGGGTTTTACAGATAATGATCTGAAAAAAGGGAAAAAATCAAGTGAGTGTCAGTTCTTTGGGCAAAAATGCCTTGTTGATGCCAGATGCCTGAGTAGAATGGCCAGACTGGTTCGAGTTGACAGAAAAGCAACAGTAGCAGTATGCAGAAGAGCATCTCTGAGCACACAAAACATCAAACCTTGAAGCAGATGGGCAATAGCTGCAGGAGACTACGCCAGGTGCCACTCCTGTCAGATAAGAACAGGCAACTGAGGCTACGATTCACACAGGCTCACCAAAATTGGACAACGAAGATTGGAAAAATGTTGTCTGGTCTGATGAGTCTCGGGTTCTGCTGTGACATTCGGATGGTACAGTTAGAAGTTCGTGTCAACAACATGAAAACATGGACCCATCCTGCCCTGTATCAATGTTTCAGGCTGGTTGTGGTGGTGATGTAATGGCGTGGGGGATATATTCTTAGCACACTTTGGGCCCCTTAGTACCAATTGAGCATCGTTTAAATGCCACAGCCTACCAGAGTATTGTTGCTGACCATGTCCATCCCTTTATGATCGCAGTGTACCCATCTTCTAATGGCTACTTCCAGCAGGATAACATGCCATGTCACAAAGCTCAAATCATGTCAAACTGGTTTCTTGAACATGACAAAGAGTTCACCATACTTGAGTGGTCTCCACAGTCACCAGATCTCAATCCAATAGTGCACCTTAGGGATGTGGTGGAACAGGAGATTCACATCACAGATGTGCAGCCAAAAAATCTGCAGCAACTGCGTGATGCTGTCATGTCTCATGGACTAAAATCCCTAAGTAACGTTTCCAGCAGCTTGTTGAATCTGTGCAGTGAAAATGACAACAGTTCTGAATTCAAAAGGGGGTCCAACTCAGTACTAGCAAGATGTGCCTAATAAAGTGGCCAGTGAGTGCATACTGCATCGTCAAGATTATTTTTAGTCTGTTGTAACATCAATGGGAGAAACAATTTCCTGCACCTATTTGTATTTAATTGTCAGATTCATTTATCTGTAAATTTCTAACACAACACATTGAGCTGTGTCTCCTTCCATTAGGCCTTTGCTTGAAATGTATCTCGATATTCCCTTTTGGCCTTTAATTGCGGAGGTGTTAATTATAACTGCAATTCTGGGAGCTTTGCATGATGCAACAAATTCGTCAGTCTGCTTTTTGTGCCAGCATTTACAAATCAACACCTTTTAAAAATCCTGACAGGAATAGGGAAAAAAAAAAAAATACAGCCGAGGATGAAAAGAGAGCTACATGTTGCCATAATGTTATCTCTTGTGAAAGCAAGTTTATTTTTATCAGACAGCGTGAAGTGAGATGAAGCGTGATCTTTGCTTCATTTCACTAAATGTACTGCCGAACGCATGCTTCAGAGGCACTGCATCGAAAAGGCAGCGGAGGTGAATCAAAAGTGGATACCTTCGAGCACGTCCGCTAGCCACGGCTACGTGGCCGAGCGCACTGCACCTCAGCAGCCCACCTGCCTTTATTGCTGTAATGATAGAAAAGGTGAAATGTCAGCTTTAAGCTCCAAGACCAGCTGTTTCAATTTATACAATTAGATATTCAATTTCATTAGAGAGTTGATTCATTTAGCAAATGTGTACTTCATTTGCTCAATTGTCTCATTATGGCAGGCAACACTAATTTATATGAAATGTGAAGACGTGGATGGAAGTGGTGTCAGATAACATGAAAATAAAAGAAATCATCCCTAAAGATGGCCAAAATATTTGAGGGACAAAACATGTGAATAGAAAGCACACTGTGGAATCTGTCAAACCTACCAAAAAAAAACTCTAAAAACTGGTGTGTTACATAAATAACAAGAGAACACAAAATGGAAAATAATAAAAGACAAATCAAGCAAAACCGGCACGTTGGCTGTGTGGTGGGGTGGCTTCTTCACTTTTCCAATCCCCCTCTCATGTCTCCCTCTCTAGACCTTTGACTGTCTGTCTGTTATGATTCTGAGATTACATTTTATTTGTCTAGACTTTAATACATTTTTGCCTATAATGTTATAATGTTTTCCTGGTTTTTTTTTTTAGATAAGTAGGGTTCAGTTTTACATTTATTGGGTGTTGTTGAATCAAGTCTAGTAAGTTTGATTTATTTTATGTTGTACTCATTTATTTGGTTATCAAGTTTCTAATATGTAAACATGCAAATATAAGATGCTGCATATCAAACATAACTATGAAAACATCAATCTGTCTCTCTATTATAGAAAAAATCCTGGAACGAGACAAGACTTTTTCAGAGAGATACTTTAAAGTCCTACGAGATGAGACTTTGTGCTAAGAGATTTAACCACAGCCGGGGCAGGAAATGAAAGACAAAGAGTAAATGACAAAGTAGAACGTCGTAAAGAGGTTCAAAAATGTTGACATGATGCACATGCAGGTTAGAGATTATGAAAGTACTAAAATTCGAAAGTCTCAAAAAAATGATAGTAAAGATCGCATTAGCACAAACAAATGGAAATTATTACTCAGTGAAATAACGGAACAGTAAAAAGAGATTGAATGTATTGTTTGGATTTAAACTTTAAGTTGGAGTCTTGTAGATCTTGTAAATCGTCTAATTCGTGTTGCCATCAGGGAAAAGTAGTGTTTCTTCCCAATGAAGAGGCCTATCCGCAAGAATTAAAGATTTGTTGTTTGGTGAAAGTGAAATCCGCATAAGTGAGCAGCAGTGACGAAAAGTGGCGGGCACATAGCGCAGGCTGGGGGGTTGGCGAGCGAAACGAGCAGGGGGCAAAGCCCCTTAGCCTACTATATAAAAAATGCTAAGACCTGTTTATGTGTGTGTTTGTCTGGTCCCTCTGAGCCAGCATTTCTCAACCTTTAATTATTTGCGACCTGAGTTTTCATAGCAGTTTTAATCGTGCCCGGCCCCCCCCCGAAACATTTTTTTGAAATGTACATGCATATTTTATTGTACCTACTTAACTTTTATCGACATTCATCTAACTCTATATGTATTGTTCTAGTATCAGAATGTAGTTTAAGTTAATTTGTTTTGGTTTCAATAGATGTTTTTTTTATATTTTTAACTAGCAAAATACCCGCGCTTCGCAGCAGAGAAGTAGTGTGTTAAAGAAATTATGAAAAAGAAAAGGAAACATTTTAAAAATAACGTAACATGATTGTCAATGTAATTGTTTTGTGACTGTTATGAGTGTTGCTGTCATATATGTATATATACACACACACACACACATATTAACATATACGTATATACATATCTACATATACACATCTACACATACACATATCTATATACATATACACATCTACATATATATACATATATATACACATATCAACATACATATACATACATACATACGCACACACATATATATATATATATATATATATATATATATATATATATATATATATATATATACACAGACACATATATACATATAAATACAGATCTACATATATATATAAACATACATACATATATATCTACATATATATACTGTATATAGCAAAATCCCCGCGCTTCGCAGCGACAAAGAACTGCTTTTAAATTTTTATTAAAATGATAAGAAAACCTTTTTAAACTGAGGGAAAATATACCAATAACTATCTGTTAAGGATCTCTTTGTATACCATGTTGTCAGTTCAGCAGTCCGGTTGTAATATGACCAAGCTGTGCACTGAGATTACTTTTGAGAATGCAACGTATAGTTTTGTCCAGGAGGAAAGCAATGTTGCCTCAAATCAATGACAACCTTTTGTAGTGTCTGTCCCTGAGACTTATTAATTGTCATCACGAAGCAGAGCCTTACTGGAAATTTGAGGCATTTGAATTGAAATGGGAGATCAGAAGGTATAACGGTGATGCGAGGAATACATTCAGAGTGTGGCGCTATGCTGTTTTTTTGTGTAGCTGCCTTCACACAGCTTCTCCGCTGCTTTATAAACGAACACCATATAAGGCCGTCGTTTCTCCTTGCTTCGCGGTTCTGTACTGTTTTAATGTTCGTTTAATACGATTCTTATAGTTATTGTGTAGCTATTCAAGACTTACTTTACTGTTCAGGTACACATTTCCTTTATTTAATCCGTGGCTTTTACGTTATTTTTTGTTCGTTTATTACAATTATAGATATTTATTGATTCCCTTCTTTAGCTGACTGCCTGCTCATATAAGACGCTCCGCTGGTTTTTTGTGAAACAGCCTTTACACAGCTTCTCCACTGTTTTATAAACGAACGACATATAAAGCCATCATCTTGTGAATTGTGTAATGCATTTTTTGAACAGGTTTGATGCATGGAAGTGATCACTCGTACTGCGTTCAGTCAGTTCACATGAGCTGCTCTCTTGTGTGATGTTGCGATGTCCACGGCTTTATTTAATGTTAGCTAAGACCCGGCACTTAAAAGTTTCTGGCTGCACTCCGGTTGTAATATGACGAAGCTGCGCGAGCTCACTCTTGAGAATGCAACGTATAGTTGTCCAGGAGAAAAGCAATCTTGCCTGAAATCAATGGCATGGTTTTGTAGGGTCTGTCCCTGAGACTTATTACTTGTCATCGCGCAGCAGAGCCTTACTGGAAATTGGAGGCATCTGAATTGAAATGGGAGATCAGAGGGTATAAAAGGGATGTGAGGAATACATTGAGTGTGGAGAAACTCTAGAGGCAGCGTGTGTATTAACTTGTGGATTTTTCTGTGAGTATTTGGTGGCAGCGTGACAAAGTTGCTTCCGCAAGACCGTGTTAGCTGTGGAGCTCAACTCTGAGCATATTCTTTTCCCACCTTGTCAATTGTGTAATGCGTTTTTTGAACAGGTTTGATGCATGGAAGTGATCACTCGTACTGTGTTTAGTTAGTTCACATGAGCTGCTCTCTTGTGTGATGTTGCGATGTCCACGGCTTTATTTAATGTTAGCGAAGACCTGGCACTTAAAAGTTTCGAGCTACAGCAATTTTATCTCCGTTACAAAGTGATCCAAAGTCTCGTTTATACCTCGTGTCTTCTCATTAAACTTGTATCTCGCGAATAAAGTATTCAGCATTTTTCTTCAGCACTCTTTGGGAGCTCTTCCTTCTTTTCTATGTACTGCGGTCACAGTAAGTTCACGTGATTACATGGGAGGCGCAATGATGTCACACGCAGCTCCGCCCCCACGGCCATCGAGCTAACGTCCATTACAGTATATGGAGAAAAATAGGTTCCAGTTATGACCATTACGCATAGAATTTTGAAATGAAACCTGCCCAACTTTTGTAAGTAAGCTGTAAGGAATGTGCCTGCCAAATTTCAGCCTTCTACCTACACGGGAAGTTGGAGAATTAGTGATGAGTGAGTGAGTGAGTGAGTGAGTCAGTGAGGGCTTTGCCTTTTATTAGTATAGATTCTTGTTTTCTTTCTTTCACATCTTCACGCCCACCTTTTTGTTATTTCGTGCCCCCCTACGGGGGCCTGCCCCACAGGTTAAGAACCACTGCTCTGAGCAATTTCATTGGTCAATTTGGTTTTGAAATTATTGGTGATTTTGGCTTTGGTTATGCTATCGAAAGAGGACGTGTTAGTGTGAGACACATGAGCAAGTCACCTCTAAAATAATGACAGACTTTACGGGAACGTGCTTGATAGGAGTAGTGCCAGACAAGAGAGGTGCAGACACAAGAGGATATTAAGGAAAGAAGATGAAGGGTCACCAAATATCCTTTAATTCACTCTATTACGTGTCTTCAACATGGGCGGCTTAGAGGCACAGCAGTAGCGCTACTGCCTTTCAGGAAGGAGACCAGGGTTCAGGTTCCTGCATGGAGTTTGCATGTTCTCATGTTGTATGCGTGGGTTTCCTCCGGGTACTCCAGTTTCCTCTCACTGTCCTAAAATATGCAGGTTAGGTGAATTGCCAATGCTAAATTGACCTTTGTGTGTGTGTTTTGTGTGTGGGCATGTGAGTGTGTGTGTGTTTGTTCTGTCCAGGGTATGTTCCTGAGATGGCAACCCGTGACCTTGGATTAAGCAGATCAGAAACTGACATGACATGACCTGTCTTCAGCAGGTAATGTGGGCAGTGCACACATATTAAAGAAAAAGCACCTGTACTATGATGCCCACCCTCCCCACCATCCCACAGCCCCAAATAGCAGAAGTTAATCAAGGAGGAGAGAAAACACAGCCACACACAGGAAGAAATATGTGAATGTTAAGGCAAAGCTCTCATCCAAGCAAGTCCAAACAAGCTGTACATACAATTTCCACTTAGAACTATTCGAGTCAGTCACACCATTAAGTCTAGCAACAGAGCAGAGCAGCAATAAACATAAGGCTATAAAAAGATGATTTCCCAAAATTAAAGGACAGAGAATCAGAAGATTTCAAACTCAAAGCCAGGGCTAACTCTGCAGCAATGTTGCCTTAAAAGAACAATCTCTACTGGAAAGAGAATAGAGAAAGAGTAGGAAGATCCAAGAGAATAAAAACCAGAGGAGTAAATTGGATATTACAGGAGTAGACAGGACAAAAAGAAACAAAGACAGAGCTTACCAAAAGGCTTAAACTTAAGGGCACACCTGGGGGTTTGGAAGAGCAAAGAGAACAAAAGGAGTCATTAGAAAGGCCCAAAGTAAAACATTTACAGGGAGTGAAATACAGGTGGCGCACAAATCTGAATTATGCATCCTGATGACTGGGATTTTTAGAAGCAAAAGTGATGTTCTTCAAAATCAGGCACCAGCTTACAGGAACAGACAGTGATAGATCACGTTCACAAATGGGTACAGAGGTGTAGGCATTCTTGAGTAAAAAAGTGTAAGTAGTAAAGACAGATTTTGCGTTAGTGCACAGAGAATAAGAAAATGTTAAAAGGGGGTGAGAGGAGAGCAGAGAAGACAGAGAAATACCATGAGAGCTGATGACAAGCCAGAGTTGAAGGTATAAGAAAAATGTGGATGATGGAGCAGAGTATGTGGACATCTAAGGTTGAAACGGTTTGAGAACCGAACCATCAAAAATATCATGAAGGGTAATAACGCCATGTTACACCTAGTCCAGGAATGAGGTAGGGTTACCGCCTTTATTTCAGAGACCGGGGGCATGTGAAATGCAGATTTGGGGAGGGCCCTACATGTTTATCTACTTTGTACTAAACTGAAGGTGCAAAAGAGATTAACGGACCTAATTTAAATGACTGCTCTTTTAAATTAATAGAAGTAAAGGGAAGAAGTGAGAGAGATTTGGGGGGAACAGGACCAGAACAGGGGGATTCCAGGAGATTTCAGCCAACACCAAACAGATATCAAGGTAAGTGCCAAGCAGTATAATTCCAAATCAGGTAAAGTCGCTCCACCAACAGGAGTTCTTCTGATGGAGGTTCTTTTGCCATCCCACAGACACTGAGAGATCTAAATTCTTGCCAATATTTTAATGGGTGGTTGTTTAGGGACCATGGCAATAACAAAATTGAGCCAAAGGGCAATGCCATAATAAAAATGCACTTCAGAACAAGCAATCCAGCTGAAACTAAGCATGTTTTGGATGGGAGACTATCTAGGATAACCCTGAGTTAACACTGTAGGAAGTGCTGGAGAGTCCAACAGGGGGTGTGTACCCTGTGGTCTGTGTGTGCCTCCCAATGCCACATTGCAGTTGCAGCGGTGCTACATGAATGGGGACGTCTTAAACGTGTTTTGTGCTGAAAAGCGTTTTGTATAGCATTGTCCCGTTTACATAGTCTATTGTGTGTCTGTTTAAATGTTTTCTCACTGGAAACAAAGGGGGGAGGAGAACACTGTAGAGCCGTGACCCCTCAAGGTAATTGTTCTTGTCAATCACATCAATTGAATCTGGGCCATTGCTATATAAACAAGAGGATGAAAAGAAATGGAGGATCACTTACAACCCGGACACTTCACTGGAAACCTAAGAAAGACATTAATGCAGAATTTACACCCTTTCACATTTGCTGCTTTCGATGCCAAACATTCAACTGCTTCACCATCACTACATAAACCCTGTGGTTCAGGATCTTACCGACATGGTACAGACTGTTTTTTGTCGTTTGGGGAAGGAGTGAACATCCTTTTTCTTCCATATGTTATTTACTGGGGACACTTATCAGCTGGACAAGGTTCACTCTCATTCCTCATCTTTCATATATCGTATCTGTTTCATGTTCAGTGTAGAGACAAGGGAGGGTTTGTATTGTATATTTATTATTACTGGACCTTTTATTACTATATTCCACCAGTCACTTTTGGGGTTGTGTGTTATGTTGGGGCTGGTTGGGGTGTGATATATATATAAATTGTTTGGAGTTTAATTTCTTTTTATCAATATATATTCACTTTATTATTTTACATACTGTTTGCCTTTTTGCTTATTTTTGATTGTCGATTGAGGTAGTGTTTTGGAAGAAGTATGGCTTGTCTAGTCTAATGTTCCCTCAGGTTGCCAGGCCACGGGTCTTGGTGGTGTAGTTGCCGGACCGGACGATTGGGTCAGCCGTTACACAGTGACAGAGACACTTTCCTCTAAAAATGGTGCCGTCCTTTTGGATGAGATGTAAACCAAGGTGCTGACTCTCTGTAGTCATTAAAGATCCTTGGACATCCTTTGTAAAGTGTAGGGTGTACCCAATGTCCAGACTAAATGGCCTATCATGGTCTAATTATTCTGGCCCCCTAATCATCCCCTGTCCCTAATGGGCTAACTATCTCAGTCACTCACGGCCTAATAGCTAACGTGTGGTGAGCATACACACAAAATGGTCGCCGTCACATCATCCAGTTGAGTGCTACACACAAGTGGTGGTTGAAGTGCCACCCTTTCACTATGTAAAGTCCTTTGAGTAGTAAGAAAAGCACTATATAAATGTAAGTAATTAATTTTTGCAACATTCATTTGAAAAACAACCTGTCTAGAATGGAAGGATAGGGGCGTGTGAGATGAGGAGGACAGAAAGTGTAGCACTCTTGAAAGTGCATTGATTGGTTGTTGTAAAGATGAAGAGATATCTGTCCCTAGGCACTTGCTGAACTTTGCACAGGGGTAGCCATGGAGAAAAAAGATTAAATATCGGAAGGCATGAGAGAGAGAGAGAGAGAGAGAGAGAGAGAGAGATGAGCAGACTTAGTCCAATTAATTTCATACCCAGACAGGGCTTGAAAAGAATTAAATAAGCTGAGAACATGAAGAAGGTCAGAGAGAGTGTTTCCAAGAAATAGCAAAATGTCATCAGCATAGAGAGAGATTTTATGATGGATATCATGTACAGTGATGGAGGAAATGAAGTCTATGTTAGAAATGACAACAGCTAGAGGCTAGGGAGACAAATTAGAAAGGAAGGAAGAAAGTGGACAGCCCTGTCTGGCCCTTTAAAAACCTGAACAGGGTGAGAATGACTGTGAAGAGCGATGAATCATATTAATATAACATGTGTCAAAAGCCATCTGATGCAAAAACCTGCCTTAAAAAAAACTTGTAGGTCATACAATTAACTGCCTTTTCAGAATTTGGAGAAAGCAGAGCTGTGGAAGACTAGGAGCAGCATCAATGATATGCAGGAGACACCTTACATTGTCTGCCCCTTGATGAGAATGAACGAAGCCTATCTGATCCGGGTGACTTAATGTGGAGATTACTAGTTGAAGGTGTCTTGCCAACAACTTTATGTCTGAGTTCATCAAAGAAATTGGACAAAAGCTGAAGCAATCAATGGGCTCTTTGCCTTGTTTGAAGAACAAGGTGATCATGGCTGTGTTAACAGAAATGACCGATCCAGTGGTGGAGACAACAGCTTTAACCATTTGAAACAGTGGGGTTGATGGTTGTTTCCAAAATTCATAAAGGAGCTCTGGAGGCAATCCATTTGGTGCAAAAAAATGTAAAGCCTCTTTAAGTTCAGTCACAGTATTAGTAGCATCTGAAGTGGGAGCTTCATCCTAGGAAAGTTCAGGATGGATTAGTTTAGATTAAAAGGAATCAATTTCAGTAGGACGTAGATTGTAAATGTTCAGAATAGAATTCAATAAAGTATTTATCAATTTCACACAGGTTATTAGTAAGGATGATATGTTGGCAGGGCGGCACAGTGGCGAAGTGGTAGCGCTGCTGCCTTGCAGTAAAGAGACCCGGGTCCGCTTCCCGGGTCCTCCCTGCATGGAGTTTGTATGTTCTCCCTGTGTCTGCGTGGGTTTCCTCCGGGTGCTCCAGTTTCCTCCCACAGTCCAAAGACATGCAGGTTAGGTGGAATGGCGATTCGAAATTGTCCCACTGTGTGTGTGCCCTGCAGTGGGCTGGTGCCCTGCCCGGGATTGGTTCCTGCCTTATGCCCTGTGTTGGCTGGGATTGGCTCCAGCAGACCCCCGTGACCCTGTGTTCAGATTCAGCGAGTTGGAAAATGGATGGATGGATATGTTGGCAAATTAATCTCATTTACTGTTTATAGCCTTAAAGCCAGCAGCCTACTAGGCCAAACTCCGGCAACATACTGCCTGGTTCATATACAATGAACTACAAAGTCAGCCCTCCATAAAAGAATCAAATTTAGTTCTGTCCTCATGTCAGAAATGAAAAAGTTCATAAGTAAGATCGATCACACAAGGGTGGGCACCTTTAAGAGAAGTGGGACAAGATTCCAGGTTGGTAATCTTTTGTCTATGGGACCACTCCAGACTAGAAACATAGTTAATGGGAAAATCACAAATTACCCATTTAATTGCCAACCAGACAAAAGCAGGGGGCTCCACACACCCGAAATATATTTTAATAAACTCTTAATAACTCTGGATCACGAAACAGGGATGAGTTAAACTATCAGCTTCACTGGATGGTAAAGCTTGGACACATATGGGGTCAGGAAGAGAGGATGAGGCCTGCCAGGCAGGCATTGGAGAGAGAGGAAGCAAGTGAAAAAGAAACAAAAATGAATTCTAGTCTTGAGTAAAAGTAGCTTTGGGCAGAGTGAAATCAGAAGTCCTTAGCATGGAGATGGAGCAACCTAGAAGAGTCGGTGAAGTTTAAGTAAGATACACATTTGCAAAGTGAGCCGATGGAGTGAGGGGTACATTGATGCAGTGGGGGAGGCAGTTTATCTAATAACGTACCAATCTACATCCATGCCAAGAATAAATGCAAAACTCCCAATGCTGAGGAGTTGGTTAGTTAGAGAAAGAAAAAGGGAAAGATGATAAGGAATGGAACAGCAGTTTGCAAAAATTGCAACTTTTCTTCCATCAAGGTCAGTAAGTCAATACCAAACTGATTCTTTCTGTCAGAACCTGCTTCAAGAATTTTATTTGGGAAATTATGTTCTAAAAGAATGGTCATCCCTCAGTTTTTGGACTGGGCACCAGACAAGGCAAACACTTGATAATGCTTATTTCCAAGATGGGGTACATCTCTGGGCAATAGCTGAATCTTCTGTAAGAAGGCAACATGAACCCTGCAGCATCACAGATAGTCAAGAATAGTAGACTTCTGCGTGTTCAGCCTAGGACTCTGAAAATTTCCAGAGGCTATGATGATATCAGCCATGTATCAGACAATGAAGAGAGAGAGAGAGAAAGAATAAAAAGAAGAAAGAGAAGAAAAATTCAGCCATGCAAGAAAACTGCTCTGTGTTGAGCTTTGATGTCCCCACCTCGTCCTTTGCAGCTATCAAGGATCACCAAACCCCAGAACAGCCCTCAAACCCCCCAACACAAACAAAAAGGAACCCCAACACGCAGACATTCCCGACACAAGCAAAATCTCCTTCCAATTGTTGTTCATCTCACATATCATTAGGGCCAAAATAAAGATCAGATAAGGCTCAATATGAAAAGGTGAAAGACGTTTGAATGGTTGACAAAAAATCTTGACCTTTTTTATGTACAAAACAGTTTAGCCCACAGTATTATATGACATGAATAAGAGCTATTAAAAATGTAGGTGGCAGAAGAAAAAAGGAAACAACAACAATATAATATCAAATGATTTTGGTACTTGAAATTAATGAGCCTCTAAATTGCAAAGATTCAGAAAGAGTAATGTCTTTTAATTAGCTGCATTTATATTCAGCTCTTTCTATTTAGACGCATTTACATTCTTTTGTGATCCAATACTTCATTACAGCGCATGCAGTAAAAATAATTCCATAAAAGCAAAACCCATGCCTGATAGTAGTAGTGGTATTGGTAGTATTGTCCCATGCACAGAACAACACCTTTTATCAGAATTTACCAGACAAGAACTGTGGTAAGCACCATGGACAGGTCACCAGTCTCACAATATCCTACTACCAAAACATGAAATTTATAAGGCAAATTGTATGGTGGAGTACATGTGTGAACAATGCTGAGTGAAAAACTCAGGGACATCAACTAAGCAATTGCCCAGGTGAAGACCTAATATAATTTCAGAAAATTTGACCGATTTTTGAATATGTGTGAGCAAAAGTAGAAAACATTAAGCAGGTAAAACAGCATGGCATCCTCAAGGGCATCACGGAGGTTCACACAAGTGAATTAATTATTACTGAAGCATGTGAACTAGGTTCATCATTGTGTGGGTGTTAAATATTTGGAAATTGTAATTTGCACAGAGTCTAAGATGAGGAGGTTCTCTTCATTAAGGCCAAAAAGAAAGCCTAGTTACCACCGGGCACAGACACGCAGTGCTTGCTTCAGAGTCGGTGTTTATCTCTACCAGAAGGAGCGACATTTTCCAGTGACAGTGAGGAAAAGATGACACCGCAGGGAATAGGTGGATAGTGAAAATCATGCAGCTTTCCAAAACAGTAAAAATGCAGTAGCATATGTGCCATTTCCCACTCATGGTGTTTATGTCTCAAATGTTTAACTATGATTAAAGCATACTGTGTAAAATTATACATACTGTAAAATGTAAGGCAGGGACCAATCCTGGACAGGGCGTCAACCCATCACAGGACACACACACACACACACACACACACACACACACACACAGTAGGGCCAATTTAGGATCGGCAATCCACCTAACCTGTATGTCTTTGAACTGTAGGAGGAAACTGGAGCACCCAGAGGAAACCCATGCAGACACGGGGAGAGCATGCAAACTCCACGCAGGGAGGACCCAGGAAGCGAACCCGGGTCTCCTAACTGCAAGGCAGCAGGGAAAACACTGCACCACCATGCCGCCCTAGTGTAATTTATATTAGACAAAAAAAAAAAAAACTACAGACCCTCTGCACTCCTCATTTATTTGTTTATTGCCTGGTTGTCTTGGTTCATGAAAAATCTGGTAAATTCCTGGATTTTCTAATCCACCAGTTCCCGGGTTCCAGGAGTGAAAGGCGCTTCTGTTTCACACTGGTCTTAGCTAACACTATTTTATTGGCAATACAGATCAAGCTGAATTGAGCTACGGTATTCATCACAAGAGTTTTTAGCAGATGTGAAGGCCACTCATCCAATATGTAGAAATATTTATGGAGGATATCTTATTTCTGCATCAAAGTGATCTAAAAGGTAAAATCCTTAATAACAAGTTACTTTTATTCACTTGTAAAGCGTTACAACAGGAAGGGCATCCAGTGTTAAAATTTTGCCAGAAAACAATACTGCTTTCCATGCCAGACTGGCCAAGGCGCAGGCCGCCACCAGTACTGTTAGCCAACAGAGTGCTGGGAAAATAGGACTACTGTTAGCCAAAGGAATAGAACAGGGGGATGGTGTGTCCAGAGGCAGGAGAAGAGGAGGATTGTAAAGAGAGTGAAAGTGATGGTAGGAACTTTGAATGTTGGCAGTATGACTGGTAAGGGGAGAGAGTTAGCTGATATGATGGAGAGAAGGAAAGTTGATATATTGTGCATGCATACGAACAGATGGAAGGGGAGTAAGGCCAGGTGGATTGGAGGTTGGTTCAAATTGTTCTTCCATGGTGTGGATAGGAGGAGAAATGGGATAGGGGTATCCTACAGGAATAGTATGGTAAGAGTGTTTTGGAGGTGAAAAGAGTGTTGGACAGAAGTGTTGATTATGATAAATGTTATTAGTGCATATGCCCTGCAAGTTGGAGATGAAAAAGAAGATTTCTGGAATGAGTTGGATGAAGTGCCCAAGGTACTGTACTGTAGTCATAAAAGTACCTGAGAGAGAGAGAGTGATGATTGGAACAGATTTCAATGGAAATGTTGGTGAAGAGAAGAGAGGAGATGAGGAGGTGATGAGTAAGTATGGTGTCAAGGAGAGGAATTAAGAAGGTCAGATGGTAGTGGATTTTGTAAAAAGAATGGACATGGCTTTGGTGAATACATTGTGGCGGATGACCGGGACCCATGCCTGGCCAGGACGCCCCTTTGCCACGACATATTTTACGAGAAGAGGAAGGAACACAGGGTGACATACAAGAGAGTAGGAAGATGCACAGAAGTGGATTATATCCCATGCCTGAGGGTTAGTCTGAAGGAGATTGAAGACTGCAAATTGGTGGCAGGGGAAAATGTAGTTAGGCAGCATAGGATGGTGGTCTGTAGGATGATGCTGAAGATCAGGAAGAGGAGGAGAGTGAGGGCAAAGCCAAGGATAAAATGGTGGAAGTTGAAAAAAGGAAGACTGTAAGATGGAGTTCAGGGAGGAGGTAAGACAGGCACTGGGTGGCAGTGAAGAGTTACCAGATAGCTGGGTAACTACAGCAGACGTGGTAAGGGAGACAGCTAGAAGGGTGCTTGTTGTGATATCTGGACAGAGGAAGGAGGAAAAGGAAACCTGGTGGTGGAATGGAGAAGTACGGGAGAGTATACAGAGGAAGAGGCTGGCCAGGAAGCAGTGGGATAGTCAGAGAAATAAAAAAGTAGACAGGAGTACAAGAGGATAAGGTGCAAGGTGAAGAGAGAGGTTGCGAAGGACCTGTACCGATTGTCTAGATAGAGGGACCGAGCTGAGAAAGATGAGCAGCAGGTTAGGGTGAAAAAGGAAAAAGATGGAAACGTACTCACAAGCAAGAAGTGTGTGTTGAGCAGATTGAAAGAGTACTTTGAGAGGCTTATAAATGAAGAGAATGAGAGAGAGAAGGTAGGATAATGTGGAGATAGTGAATCAGCAAGTGCAATGAATTATCAAGGAGGAAATAAGGACAGCTATGAAGAGGATGAAGAATGGAAAGGCTGTTGGTCCAGATGACATACCTGTGGAATCATGGAGAAGTTTAGAAGAGATGGCAGTGGAATTTTTAACCAGATTGTTTAATACAATCTTGGAAAATGAGAGGATGCCTGAGGAGTAGAGAAGATGCACACTGGTACAGATTTTTAAAAATAAGGGTGAAATGCAAAACTGTAGTAACTTTAGTAACAGCATGAAGTTATGGGAAAGAGTGGCAGAAGCTAGTTTAAGAAGGGAGGTGATGATTAACGAGCAGCAGTATGGTTTCATGCTAGGAAAGAGCACCACAGATGCTATGTTTGCTCTGATGGTGTTGATGGAGAAGTATAGAGAAGGCCAGAAGGAGCTGCATTGTGTCTTTGTTGACCTGGAGAAAGCATATGACAGGGTGCCTTGAGAAGAGTTGTGGTATTATATGAGGAAATCGGGAGTGGCAGAGAAGTGCATGAGTGGTACTGGATATGTACAAGGGAATTATGACAGTGGTGAGGACTGTGGTAGGAATGACAGGTGAGTTTAAGATGGAGATGGGATTACATCAGGCATCGGCTCTGAGCTCTTTCTTATTTGCAATGGTGATGGACAGGTTGACGGAGGAGATTAGACAGGGGTCTCCCGGACTATGATTTTTGTGGATGACATTGTGATCTGTAGTGAGAGTAGGGAGCAGGTTGAAGAGACCCTGGAGAGGTGGAGATATGCTCTAGAGAGGAGAGGAATGAAGGCCAGTAGGAACAAAACAGAATACATGTGTGTATGAATGAGAGGAAGGTCAGTTGAATGGTGAGGTTGCAGGGAGTAGAGTTGGTGAAGGTGGAGGAGTTTAAATACTTGGGATCAACAGTACAGAGTAAAGGGGATTGTGGAAGAGAGGAGAAAAAGAGAGTTCAGGCAGGGTGGAGTGGGTGAAGAAGAGTGTAAGGAGTAATTTGTGATAGACGGGTATCAGCAAGAGTAAAAGGGAAGTTCTACAGTTAGAGACCAGCTATGTTATATGGGTTGGAGATGGTGGCACTGACCAAAAAACAGGAGACAGAGGTGGCAGAGTTAAAGATGCTAAGATTTGCATTGGGTGTGACGAGGATGGACAGGATTAGAAATGAATACATTAGAGGGTCAGCTCAGGTTGGACGGTTGTGAGACAAAGTCAGAGAGGCGAGATTGCGTTGACTTGGACATGCGCAGAGGAGAGATGCTGGGTATATTGAGAGAAGGATGTTAAGGATAGAGCTGGCAGGCAAGAGGAAAAGAGGAAGGCCTAAGAGAAGGTTTATGGATATGATGAGAGAGGACATGCAGGTGATGGGTGTGACAGAACAAGCAGAGGACAGAAAGATTTGGAAGAAGATGATCCACTGTGGCAACCCCTAAGGGGAGCAGCCAAAATAAAAAGAAAGAACAAAGCTGAAAAATAAAAATAATATTATCCTACAGAAAATTAACAACTGTGTCACACTAGGGGAGCTGTAAAAGTGCAATTTGTTTAAGGGGTATGAAAGTCATGCTGTTTGACCTTCGAGGACACTTGAAACTTTTCAGAAGTATAGAGTATTAATTGCTCTGGCTTCATAACAGACAAATGGATATCAGCTTAAGCAGGAATGGACTGAGCCCAGGGACACTTCCAATAGAGACAAAGCTGTCACAAAAACAACCTAGCCAGAAAGCAGCAATTAAAAGGAAAAGATATGGGGGAAAATCCAGCATGTAAATATTGTTGGAACTTGAAGAGCAATGCTCCCCTCCATCATTCTTTCTTTTTTATTTTCGTTCTTGGAAGTTATGCAGATATGGAAATACTCTTTGTGATCTGTACCCTGGGAAAACATGGCATGTTTTCAGAGTCTGAATTCCATCTTTCAATGATCAGAACCAAGAAGCATTTTATTTACTTTTATTTTTAGCACATCTGTTGGTTTTCTAGAAGGCGAAGAAAATTATGTATTGTGCGAGAACAAATAATTTTTTATGAAGTGAGTAAATGTAGAAAATACACTAGTGTGTTTTTTTTTTCCTTTTGCATAACTTCATTTTTATGATTTGCTTCAAGATGGCTATCTTAGTAAAAAACCTAGAAGAGAACAGGGCCCTGAGGCAATTGTGTTGGACAGGTGGGCCAGAGCAATGCTGGCAGAAATCAGAGATACTGACAGGAAAGAAGCTTTTTTCTATGTAGCAATAAACAGTAAAATTTGATTTGTAATTGCTAGGAGGAAATGTGACGCACTAATCAAAATGCTAGGAGCAACCTCCCAAAAGCCTGACAGCCTTATGAAGGTGTAGGCCTGGTTTTCAGTGTCAAAGAATATCTACTTAATGCAAACCAATTTACTTAATCTACTTATCTGATTTAGTTAAGTGCCAGGATTAGCCTGTTAGGAGTAAACAATGCGTAAAACTTCACATTTATCATTTTATCAATGCTGTTTATAAAACTGTACTGTATAAGTTGCACAGCATTTAGTATTTGATTATTTTCCACTGAGAACACCTAAGAAATAATTAGAACTGAAATGGAGTCCTTTACAACCATTATCAGCTGATCAGAACTTTACAGTGTCTGCTAATGTGGATTTCAGGTCCAGAAAGCAATCCGTCCTTTCCATTTGTTTACTTGCTTCATGAATTACTCACACTTCACTGGGCACAGAAATGTGAGCAGCTCACTGGAGGCACAGGAAAAAAAATGCTCTGCTTCCTATATTTAAGTGTGATCTGTCAGAAGTAATCTTCTGTGCCACAACTGAAGTCAGAAATGACGCATAAATCAAAGGCAGGACACATTTATTTAGGCACTTATGATTCATGCAGAAGAAGCCAAGGCATATCTCATGTAGGTCTCTGGTTTTAAACACGTTCTGTGCACAAGTAAGGCAGTGTAGCTAACATGGCACACTCACGCTGGACCAGTTGGAGTGATCAATTAATCTATCATGTAGTTTTAGAATTTAGGAAGAAACCCCATATAAGCCTGTGCAGACAAATGGAGAACAATCTCCAAGTAGACAGTGAGCAGAACTCTGAGCCACTATGCCATTCTAAAGGAAAGCAGTTTCAATATTAAAAGAAATTTGGCAAAGTAAAATGTAAAGATATTTTAAGATGCACATTATAAAATGAAGATAATATAAAATCACACTGGCTCTACCTTGACAGTCTAGTCTTAACAACCATTCTGGTTAAACAAAACCTGAACCTTGAGATCCACTCTGAATATTATGACAGAGGATGGAGCCTTACATGCATAAATATAGATGATGTGAGCTTAAAAGAGCAGAGCTTTGGAATAGTTAAACAGGTTGGCATCCGAGGGATACCATGTAATTTGACCTTTGCACATTATTTGTCGATTTTTATGGAAATAAAAAGATTTTGGTTGTCTCACCTAATTGTCTTTCATATATTAGACTAGCTATCCCCCGCGGTTAATAGTGAAACAGGACAAACTTCACAAGTCAATAAAAAAAAAAAATAGTAATGTAATAATTTGTACTGAGTAGAATTTATATTGATAGCTTTCGTATCCAAGCTCCTCTTAATATACAATATTTTTGGTTTTGCTATCAGGGGCGAGAATGTAGCTGTCATCTGTTTGCCAAAAATGTAAAAAGCTGGCAGGGTATCTCTGGCCAAGCGGAAGGTTAGGTACGCTTCAACGTCAAACGTTGCCACTGTATCTAATCATGTTCAGCTCTGACGGGAGAGCGTCCCCCACATGGGGAGAAGAGCAAGTGGCTGTGATATCTCTGCATGTACCGTCTAAAACACACTTAGCTCTGATCTCTCTCTCAAAAACGTCAAACATTACTCTTTAACAATCACCAGATGATATCTACTGAACAAACAGGTATCGCTAGATAAGCGGAGGCAAGGTACACTCCAACACGTGGCGAGAAGTAGAGCAACTCGAACAGAGGCTGGCGCGTGACTGAGGATGGCCCCGCCCATCTCCCTACTCCTGAGGTCCTGTCTCCCATCAGCCCGTAGCCCGTCTCCCGTTTTTTTTTGCGCAAATGAATCAGTGCTGCAACCAAACTATAATATTTAGCACGAGGAGAGAAGTCGCAAAATCAACCGGAATGTTCAAGCAGATTATAGAAAAAAACCCGATCTAAATCCGTTAAGTGGTTCTCTCTTGAAAGGCGGGCAGATATGCAGACAGACAGGCAGCCGGAAATACAGACAAACGTTGGATTTTATCATATGTTAGATTAGAGTGGAATTCATGTTATTAAATATACAGTATATTCTCCAAGATCCAGCTGATTATAGTACAGGAGTAAACAAATGTCTAGAGAAGAGCAGTGGCGCTAATTTCCTTTGAGTCGCAAACTTTTCCCACAACTTTTAAAATTAAAGGTGCCAAAGTGGTTCTTGATGCATTGCCATAGGGGAACCATTTTTGTTTCCCGAAAGAACCCTCCATATGAACTAACCTTTATTTATTAAAAATAGCCATAAAGTAGATGATAGCAAATTTTAAACAAACCAATGAGTTCCTGATTTTCAAAAGACTCCTGCTGCATACAATAACATGGGGTAAGTTAGGTTGTTTTGATCTGTTAGTGTCCTGCTTGGTAGCCTACTATGCATTAAAGATTTCTGTTTTGCCCACATATTAGGAACCTTTTCAAAACCCAAATAACCAATTTCATCTGCAATGATCCTTTGCAAGAATGAAATGGTTCTTTGTCTAGAAATGGTTACATGTAGATGCACACGTTGCAGTACAAGGAACCATTGTTTTTAAAGGTGCAGGCTGAAGCCTGTTCTTGAAGGCACAAGTGTAACTGGGGCAGCATTGTGGTGCAGAGCATAGTGCCACTGTCTCACTCAGGCTTCTGTAACACTGAATCTTCAGAATTCTTCTTATTGAATATCTAATGATATACTACAGAAAATCTCTGAAATTAAGGAGAAGTGCATTTAAGTGCTAGGTTTGATTCTAGTGAATGGTCATTGTCAGAGTGAACATTGAACAATTCTATGGTGGGTGTGCACAGCCTTGACCGGGGTACCCAGGTTCAATTATATGGTGGGTCAAAACTGGCCCTGAGTTTGTGTGTGTGTTAGTTTCTTATGGCTGATTCTTGCAATTCACTGGACAGGTTGAAGCCCCGCAATCCTAACTTGGATTAATCAGGTTTGAAAATATTATGGTATGTTACATGTGTACATAAATGTTATTTTGCAAATGCTTCATGAAAATCAAATGCATGCAAACCATTGCTCTTTGATATTTTTAACATGCTGCATATTTGAAAGTGGTTAGGCTTACTGTCTAAGCACAATCAAAATGATGAATTCCTGAGAATTAACTTCCTAACCCTAAAATCATGGTAGGGACCACTCTGAGGCCTAGTGATCATACAGAGTTTGTAATTTCTCAGTTTTTATGTTTTTATTTCCTTCCACATTCAAATGGCATACTAGTTAGGCTAAAGAGGGTATCAGTCCTTGCATGAGGGAGTGTAGGTCTGAGTTCTAGTGTGCCCTGTCATGAAGTGGCACCCTGTTCAGGGTTGGTTCCTCACTTGAGCTTGATGTTTCAGAGCTTCTCCCTGAAGCCTTCCACCCTATGGAACCCCATTGTCTGGCCAGGACCTATTGACCAATTCACACAGCACTTGTAATGCTCATCCTACCATTGAGTGCAGGGTCACAGACCCCAGGCTTGAACTGCTGTGGGCATGGCTATGACACCAATCAGTCAGAGGGCCTACTTACACATGCAAGAGCATTATGCCATTCTGAGCACATTTGTAAACACTAAAGCTGTCTTCAAAATGATTTCCTAAATTAGATGGAAGCACAAGCAATTGTCACAAAAGACTCCAGACAATTACAAAGGTTTAGAGCAGCCACCCATATAATATGATCCTGGCTGCAAAAGGTTGGTAAAGAGTGAGTTGTTTACAAGGCTGAGTCCAAAACAGAACTGAACATGCAGAGGTAAGATGGCGGTTTTAAAGGCTAGAAGAGGAAATGATAGAACTGGAAGTGATGTCTTCGGGGACCGGAAGTGGCTTCATTAAAGGCACCTGAAACCAGAAGTGACATCATCTGAGGGTCTGGGACCTGGCAGAATTTCCCAGGAATGGTCTGTAAGAGACTGAGAGAGACAGTCAGCACACTCCGCCACCACCTGGTCTGATGTAGTATTACAGTTACTCAAGCCCTTTAGCTGCCTCCTGATCACACATGTGTGAAACAATACAGAAAAAAAAAGAAAAGATAAGGGAGCAGTTAATTTAATTGCATGAATTATTCACACAAATACATGGTCAGGCCCAGAATGAAGTGTACAATTTGGAGGTTCAGAGTTAAAATAAGCATTAAGTTAGGAATCCCTATGGTCAGAATCAAACTGTTCCTTCTAGTGAGGAGGCATGGATTCACGTATGTCTTATGTGATGGCATTAGATGGTGCTGAAATTCACTATCCAGCTTGCCAACTGAGAATATAAAGTACTTGCATCTTATATACCAGACATGTACAAAAGACAGACGATTGTGTTGGTGCCACCTCTGGGTCCAGAAGCCAACTACTGGAATTCATTAATAATTTTACTAATTTCAATTCATCTCTCAGGTTTACAGTTAATGTTTATGACACAACTCATTTTTAGATACCAGTCTTTCTATTGGCTTTCCAGGACTGAAAACGTCTGTCTTTCCCAAGCCAACTGGCTCATACAGTTACCCAGTGGCGTAGCGTGGGTGTCAGCCGCCCGGGGCGGAGGGAAATTTCGCCGCCCCCTTATTTAGGTATTTCAAATTAAAAGACTAAAATATACAGTAATTCTTTGCCGCCCCCTAAAAGTGCCGCTCTGGGCGGGCCACCCCTGCCGCCCCCACTACGCTACGCCACTGCAGTTACTTTCTTTACAACTCCTTCCATCCCTGGCATACTAAGAAAACCAGCTCTCTCTCACTCCCACAGGTCATTAAACAAAGTTTTCCTGCTCTGCAGGCTGATCCTTCCACATAAGCCTTTACTCCCCTAATCTCTTTTCATCGTCCACTTAATCTATGCAAACGTCTCGCCCACACCTAACTTCACAGAGAAGAGCCACATTCCCCACCAGGCACTTTGAGCTGCTGTGTCACTTGCAAAGACGTGACTAACAAATATCCTTGAATCTGGCCCCACTTGAAACATCAGTATTAAACACTGGGCTACTTGCCAGTCCAAAAATGTTAATTATTGCTTTTCTTTCAGGATGTGTCCAGCCATTCACATAGGTGAAACAAGGAGATGGCTTGCAAATTGTTTCAGAGAACGTGTCTAAAATTAAAATGAAACACTTTATAACGCTGATTGTGGAACATTTTGCATTTCTTGCTTAGAGTGACATGCTGATGTCTCTGCTTGTGTTCTTTCTTAGGGCTTCAAAGACACTTTTCAAATAAAACAGAAGTAGCTGAGCTCATTCTTACATTGGGATCACATATTTCTGCAGGTCTTAACTTTTTAATCTCTCCCTTTGTCTTCTCTAATGGTAACTTCTCTCCTAATCTAAGCCTTGTTACTTTTCTTTTGCCATGACTGTGTTCCCTCCTTCCCCATCTATTTATGTAATCTGCTTTTTCCTTTTTACTTGCACACTTGATGAAGGCTATACAGCTGAAATGTTCCATCTTTTACTTCTTTTCTTTTTTTCCCTAAATGTTATTTTAGCTTCATTCTTTTAGGTGTTGATTCCTGTAAGCCCGTTTAAATGAAGCATGTAGTCTAAAATCCAATTTGAAGGATCAAGAAATTATCCTGTATCTGTTACCTTCCTGTTTTTTGTTTTTTTTTTTTGGAAAATGGAAGAAAGCATAGGATCTGTGTTTAATTACTGGTGCAGGGAATGTGAAAATCAAAAACTGCAGCTTACGTTACACAGACAGGGGCACACACATTGGAAGGAAGCAAAAATATGAATCACCGCCTCCAATTTGAGTTCACCGGGCTGTCCTGTTCAGTCCCAGTCAGCACCACACCTGAGAAAAAAGGTGTGACTCTAATATGTGTGTGCGCACAAGTGAAGCCCTCCGCCTGGCTCATTTTAACTATTTCAGGGCTGATGTTGACTGTTGTCAAAATTCAGGGGTAGAGGACAGCAATCGGCTGTAAACTGCAACAAAACCCGCCCTTACGTTTTAGTTTGATTCTCTTTGCTAGAAGGAAAGTTAAGTAGCTTTTGCTGTATTTTTCCTTGATTCCCTGCACATACATGAGTAACAAAGAGCAAACAACCTCTAAAATGGCATCGACATCTGTTGAGAGACTAAAGCGGATGTGTAAATTAAAATACTCCATAAACGTTTTACGTATTAGCGCTGAAGCAGACTCTGACTTGTCGGACTTGGAATTTGATGCAAGTGATTTGGAGATGGAGATCAAAAACGAAATTGAGGGACCAATATTGGCTGATCAGTCTCCAGCTGATTGTGGTGTTGAACACGTTCGTGCAGCTGATACGCCTACAGCAGCCTTCACCTGGTAGGACCACCATTTATGATGACAAGAGGTACAAACCATATTGCGTCACACTGCGACTACCGCCGCCACCCACCTGCTGTGCGAAGACAGCCAGGCAGCCAGCCCACTGTGCATTCCTGCTGGCCATCGAGGCGCACCTGTGCAGCCACTGCCGCCAGAGAAGTCAAACATGCGCCAACAGCAGCCCCAGCACGTAGCAACAGACGTTTTATGTTGATTCATGTGTGAAACCAGTACATTGTATGCTTTTCAGAAAACTAAAAAAATATTCAGCCCTCAAAGAGTTAAAGTAAATATGGCTTTTCCTATTTGGAAAGATTTTGCAAGCTTTATAATTGTGTATACCCACTTGACATGTTGAGTTAAATTACCAGTGAGACCTTCCAGGGCCGAATTTACTCATTCCATGTTTGGAGAATCATATGCTTATTACCATCTAGTGACATTGGCTGGAATTGCATATTCCATTATTAAATGCAAATGCAACATTAGAGGATATTATTTACTACTAGCTATGTAAGCCCATGCTGTAAAAAGCTCAGGGTCCTAGAAACTAAAAAAACTGAAATGTACAGATGTCAGGTAATTGAAAGGAACTGCTCTGGGCATCTCTCTCCTAGGAGGTTTCGTTTTGCTGACATGCTCGCAACACTTGTGTTATTAGCGACTACACGAGTTTTCTGTTTCCTTCGAGGTGGCGCCCTTACCCCGACTCCACCTCTCACTTTCAGGCCAGACAGACAGACACATACACTTCCACGTGGAGACGTTTATATAATACCAGGAACGACGTACTGCACGATAACATGCAGTGAACACACTTGACTTGAGCATTCATAGTTTTCAGACTCTTTCTCTGTAAGTTTAGCATTCGTTTGCTCAGCGGTTGATGCGCTTCCTGCTTCCTGAACAGCTCTTCTTTTCTCCACCCTAGCGGTTAAAACTGATTAAGTTAGTTTTTGTGTTGAAATTACTTAGTGCGTTTTTCTTAATTTTTCACTTACACTGGCACTTAAGTCTTCAATCTGCATCAAGAATGATTAAAAATATGAAGAGGTAGGGGAAGTAACCGCGAAGGTGGTATGGAATGAGAATGGCGCCCGTACGCATGCGCCACCCTGCTGCGTGCTGCCGAGAGTTGATTCTACAATGAAATAAAATAAAAAAAAGAGTAATAAAATCATCACCCAGAAAGGTGATAGTAGACGTCACGTAGTGTATGTGTACCAAATTTCAGGTCAATATATCACACGGTTTGCGAGCTACAGGTGATTTAAAATCCTGGACAAACAAACGAACAGCCATGGTAGTGTATTATAGAAGAGACCAGGAACGGCACACTGCATTGTGCAGTGAATACACTTGACTTGAGCATCCATAGTTTTCAGACTCTTTCTCTGTACGTTTACCATTCATCTTGCAGCTCTTCTTTTCTCCACCCTAGTGGCCCACTTCTTCTCTTCATTCGTCTGCATCCTTTTGTGTTAAAACTGATTAAGTCAGTGTTTGTGTTGTAATTATTTAGTACGTTTTCCTTTATTTTTCACTTAAAATGGCACTTAAGTCTTCAATCTGCCTCAAGAATGATTTAAGATATGAAGATGTAGGGGAAGTGACAGCGAAGGTGGTAGGGATGAGAATGGCACCCATACGCATGCTGCCTGCTGTCAAGAGTTGACTGTACAATAAAATAAAATAAAAAGAGGAATAACCTTGGAGGTCAATCATCACCCCGAAAGCAGATAGTAGACTTCATGTAGAGTATGTGTACCAAATTTCAGATCAATAGTTCAAACAGTTTGCGAGCTACAGGTGATTTAAAATACTGGACAGATAAACAGACAGCCATGGTAGTGTGTTATATATAAAGATAAGATCATCTGCAGCCCGAAACTACACTCAGTTTATAATAAACAGTTTATTTTTATAATGTGGTTATTTTACAAAAAACAGCCCATAGATATTTGATTTTTTTTTAACTAACAAAGATTAATTCAAGTTTATTGTCATGTGTACATTAAGTATATTACTTTCATGTCTCTTCAGGACAGCTGAGAAGAATCCTATCAACAAAAGACACAAAAATATACATACAATATTGAATGGTACACAATAAATATTTGCAAGTTTTTGTTTATAAACTACACATTTAGAAAGTATTCAGATCCTTTTACTTTCTGCACACTTGAATTTTAAATTGATAAATGTGTCGTTTTTAACTGTCAATTAACATGCGATAACCCATAATGACAAAGTGAAAACATGTTTTCAGAAATTTCTTCAAGTTATTAAAAATCAAAAACTGTAATCGCTCATTCATATAATTCAGATCATAGGTGGATTTTAGGGGGTTTTTGACCTTTTTTTCAAAGGTCACAGATTGTACAAAATGTTGTAGCAGGTTCGGAAGGAAGACACTGCAGGACAAAGAAGTGATTGCAGAACAGTTTACTTGTAATGTACATGAATACAGGAATGTTAAAAAAAAATAAAAATAAAAAATAAGAAACACAGGAAATTATTCACAACTATCTATAAATCACATATTGTTGTGGCCCTGAGAAATTCCCTAATAAATAAATAAAGCTCCTATACGGAATCTTCCCTAACCCGTGCTCATACCTCACCACATCTTATATACCACACCTTCTAGTCGTTCCCCAAACAGTCTACAAAGCCCCCGCTTCCATTTCTGTTCTCCGTTCAAAGTACCACCCGTTTCTCCTGCTAGAATCAATCATTTCCCTCATGGCACTCCTCTGCACCCTCGGTTAGACTTAGCAGTCCCTCCGCTGCCAGACTTCAGCTCGGACGGAATGCCACAATATTTTACAGGATGTTACAATATTTTAATAATCAACAAAGTACACCATGTCGAGCCCCGGTGCTCCCTACGGGGGACTCTGCATGTGGGCCCTCTGGTTTCTTCACAATAAGCAAGCTGGTTAAGCCAATGTCACATAATATGACTTTTCTAATGGTTTTCTGCTTTAGCCGTCATTTAAATAATTTTAGCCAGCTGGAGACTGCTGGCACTGTGCTCCCATAAGGTCGATCGCCTAATGTGATATACCTAATGACTGAGACCAACTAGTCTCCGTATGGCCAGGATAAATTCCAATATGTTTGATTCTCACTTTGGGGTGAGAGCTTTGCGTGCGAGAGTTATGAACCAGAGTGTGTTCAGCAGGCAGTACAATGCATAGAATGTAGTGTGAAGGAAGCTGAACAAAGCATAACTATTAACCCTTCACAAAGCACCAGGACAGCGTAGGTCCGGCTACACACTATTGGACTGTACTTTCTCCGGTCCTGTTCAATCTATATACATCAGACTTCCAATATGACTCGGAGTCCTGCCACGTGCAAAAGTTTGCTGATGACACTGCTATTGTGGGCTGCATCAGGAGTGGGCAGGAGGAGAAGTACAGGAAGCTAATCAAAGACTTTGTTAAATGGTGCGACTCAAACCACTTACACCTTAACACCAGCAAGACCAAGGAGCTGGTGGTGGATTTTAGGAGGCCCAGGCCCCTCATGGACCCTGTGATCATCAGAGGTGACTGTGTGCAGAGGGTGCAGACCTTTAAATATCTGGGAGTGCAGCTGGATGACAAATTGGACTGGACTGCCAATACTGATGCTCTATGTAGGAAAGGTCAGAGCAGACTATACTTTCTGAGAAGGTTGGCGTCCTTCAACATCTGCAGTAAGATGCTGCAGATGTTCTACCAGACGGTTGTGGCGAGTGCCCTCTTCTACGCGGTGGTGTGCTGGGGTGGTAGCATAAAGATGAAAGACGCCTCACGCCTGGACAAACTTGTTAAGAAGGCAGGCTCTATTGTAGGAGTAAAGTTGGACAGTTTAACATCTGTGGCAGAGTGACGGGCAGTAAGCAAACTCCTGTCAATCATGAAGAATCCACTGCATCCACTGAACAGGGTCATCTCCAGGCAGAGGAGTAGCTTCAGTGACAGACTTTTGTCACTGTCCTGCTCCACTGACAGACTGAGGAGATCGTTCCTACCCCACACTATGCGGCTCTTCAATTCCACCCGGGGGAGTAAATGCTAACATTAATTTTATTTAAATTTTTTTCATTTTTATTACTATTTAATTTAATATTGTTTCTTTGTATCAGTATGCTGCTGCTGGATTATGTGAATTTCCCCTTGGGATTAATAAAGTATCTATCTATCTATCTATCTATCTATCTATCTATCTATCTATCTATCTATCTATCTATCTATCTGTCATAAAAAGGCACATTCTGGAAGATCAATGCTCAATCAGTAAATGTACAGTGGGCTGCAATTTTCAGCTGTGTAATATGACAGGCTGCAGCAAAGAGATCAGCGGCTGCGATTACCAAGTATGACATACCCCACTACAAAAAGTCACATAACGTGGCTTTGGCTTTAGGTGAACAGGTGACGCTAAATTGTCCTTTACGATGGGCTGGCACTCATTGCTTGTTGGGATAGGCTCCAGCTGCCCTGGTTATGCTGGTTTTCAAAGATCGATGTATTAACGAATACTGATCCATTTTGCTCTAAGCAACTCTCCCCTTCACGTCACACATCTTTAAAACAAAGAAACATTCTGTATAGTTACAATTACAGATTAGCTTACTGTTTCAGATTTACCTTAAGATAGATTATTTCAACTTGTAGATTTTATAGTCAGTATTTTCCTTTTTTACATGTCCAATAGCTGCTGGCAAAACACATCCTCAGTAGTTAGCACGGGCGATTGAAGTGGCAGCTGAGCTTCTGCCTGCATGTGCCTCCTGCATGGTGGTCTGAGACAATCTCCTTCACACGTCACTCATAGCCCTTTTACAGAATTCTTAAAAAGTAAAAATGGAATATCTGTCTGTTAGATGAAGTAAATAAAACATTAAACACATCCAATTTTCAAAATAGCTACCCAGTTCCCAAATGCACCTGAATGATACATCAAGAAAGTGCTCATTTTTGCCAAAATTACAATAAGCAACCAAAAAAAACTGTTTTCTGTTAACAGTATTTTTGTACTTTTTTGTGATGTTAAAGCTTTAAATATGTTGATGTAGGTTAGAATTACCTCATATTGTAACTTTATGTTACAAACAATTTACAATATTTGTCTGGTGATGTAAAAATAGCAGTGCAGTTGTGACTTGTGAAAACTGAATAATTTTTATATGTTTTGTTTGCCCCCCACACCCATCCTAAATATCAAACTCTGCCCATGATTCAGACTCTTAATTCAGTAGTTTGTAGATTCCCTCGTTACAGTAATCAAAACCTTGAGACTTCTTGTCTAAGTCTCTACAAGCTTTGTACACCTGGATTTGGACAGTTTATCCCATTCTTCCTGGCAGATCCTTTCAAGCTCTGCTAGATTGGATGGAAAGTGTTTGTAAACTATACAATCTTCAGATGTTCTATCAGGTTTAAGTCTGGGCCTTGCCTGAGCCACTCAAGGACAGTGAAAGACTTGTCTCAAAGCCACTCCAGTATTATTTTGGCTGTATGCTTCAAGCCATTGTCATGCTGAAAGGTGAACTGTTGCCTCAGGTCAGAGGTTGCATGTTCTCTGGAGACAATTTTCTTCAAGGTCCTCTCTGTATTTGGTAACATTCATCTATCCCTCAATTCCAACCAGTCTCCCTGCCCTGCTGCTGAGAAGCACTTCTACAGTATGATGTTATCCCCACCATGCTTTACTGTATGGATGGTATTGGCCAAGTGATGAGAGTGCCTGGTTTTCAACAGACATAAACGTCTACTCAAAGTTCAATATTTGTCTCTTCTGACCTTAAACTGTCATATGCCTTTTTCTCGAAAGTGGCTTCCTTCTAGCCGTTCTACTATTAACACCTGATCAATGGAGTGCTGCTGAGTCGTCCTTTTGACAGGTTCTTCCATTTCAGCAGATAACTTTTTAAGCTCTGTTAAAGTGACCATTAGGTGGTCATCTCCTTAACCAAGACACTTCTTGAGTGTTTTTTTCAGTTTGGCCAGATAGGAAACTATAAGAGCTCTGGTGTTTCCAAACGTCTTCCATTTCACAATTATTGAGGCCACGATGCTCCTTGGGAAGACTTTAGAAATGGGTTTTCCTGATCTATGCCTCATCACAATTTGATTATTGGGGTCTACAGAGCGTTCTTTGGACTTCACAGCTTACTTTCTGTCCTGACAAGCTGTGTGAATTGTAGACCTTCTATACACAGGTTTATGCCTTTCTAAATGATGTCCAGTCAATTCAGTTTTGCCACAAGTGGACTCCAATCAGATTCTAGATACATCTCAAGGAGAATTAAAGCAAACAGAACATACAAGAGCATATTTTAGACTACCACAGGCAGAGGTTCTGAATATTTCAACAAACGAGACATTTCTGTCTCTCTATTATAGAAAAAATCTTGGAAGGGAGACTAGGGAGACGAGACGTGATCTTCTCGGAAGACAATTTGACGTCCCGCGAGAGACATTTTAACGTCACGCTAGACAAGGCAGTGAGACAACAAGACAATTTGACGTCCCGCGAGAGACACTTTAACGTCACGCTAGACAAGGCAGTGAGACAACGAGACAATTTGACGTCCCGCGAGAGACACTTTAATGTCACGCTAGACAAGGCAGTGAGACAACATTTAAAACAAGTTCATGGACATCTAACCTAGCAGTTGTTGGAATGCTTTTGGCAGACACGCATCATGTGCTCCCAGCTCTTAAAACAACAACAAGCGACAAGCAGAACACGTAGCTTGCCAGCAGCAGCAAGCCAGCAGATGATCTGACCACTTCTCCTTAGCATGCTTTCAGCTGCCCCTCTTCACAATGCGAGCAGCGTTATACATTCTGCGAGAAAGAGATTTAACCACGCCCGAGGCCGGAAATAAGGACAAGTATTGTTTTTACAAAAGTTTTAAAGTAAAAGTGAAAATAATGCATATGTAACAATTCCCATGAAAATAACAATCTCTTTAAATTGTATATCCGGTAAACAAAACCCAAGGGTGGACAAGCGAAGCAATCGGGGCGGGGCCCCCTAGTTTTTAATGTTAATAAATTTGCAAACCTTTCTTAAAAACATATATTCACTTTGTCATTGTGGATTACTGTGTGCAGATTTAAGGGCAAATATGGCAATTCAATTAATTTGAAAATAAATCTACAACACAATACAGTGTGCAGAAAATGAACGGGTCCAAAATTGGCTATATAAATGCTTAGGAAGATGTTAAATAGCACCTTTTTTAAATTTTGGTCAAATTCTTACAATAGTGGCAAAGGAAGAATCATTTTAAGTGACTGTAACAAATGCAACATTCTTATCAATATGAAAGTTAACCTTGACCTGAAGGAAATCGATGAAATTCAGCCCAGAATAAATTATCTGAGGACCCTGAGACTGCAAAACTAAGATTCAGCACAGCTTCAGTCTAATATCATTACGAGAATAATTGATTGAACGCCAGCCCTGCGGGTTCAATAATGGACGGCTACTGGATTAGGTGGGCTTGAGCATATTATGTAATGTTATGTCATGTTGTGTTAGGCATTGCTTGAAAGATTTGTGCTAAATCACTGGCTTGTGCTGCACTACAAGTAAGCCAAGTGTTTTAACTGGAGTCATCAGTAGAAGCAAAAGCAGAAATAGACTAAAAGCAATCTGTTCATGCAGTTACTTGCAGTCCCAAAGGCTTTAAAAATGCATTTTGGTGAAATTTACCTCACATACGGTTTCTGCACAAAGTACTTTTAATAAGGAGAGCAGTAACAACTCCACATAACTTATCTTTAAAATACACACTAAATGTCTTAACGTATTGGCACAATGGGCACTAGCCAGGGGACCAAGGAGCATAGGGGCCCACAATGTTTATGATGCTTATGTCTGTTTCTGTTTTTCTAACAGGGGGCCAGGGGCCTATGATGCTGTTAAGTATGCTCTGAATATTGAGCCTGTTTTTCAGTTGACTTGTACAAATGAAGCCAAGACAGTTGGACAAAAGGTGAATAACAATAGCCAAATACTCTAAAAATTGATAATTTCTTTCTAAACAGCAAATGTGACTGGAAAAGAGTACATAATCACAATTTGCCATCCATGCTGATATACTTGTATATGCAAACAACAGGGATACTCTTCCAGGAACCAACAAATTTACACACGTTGCTGTCTTCCAAGTAAAAATTATTATATATCCATCCATTATCCGACCCGCTATATCCTAACTACAGGGTCTGCTGGAGCCAATCCCAGCCAACACAGGGCACAAGGCAGGAAACAAAACCCAGGCATGGCACCAGCCAACCACAGGGCGCACACACACCAAGCACACACTAGGGACAATTTAGAATCACCAATGCACCTAACCTGCATGTCTTATTATATAGTGCAACAAAAATAATTTTAATTGCATGAAGGATGTTTTTTAAGTACAGTGTGGAAACATGTTCTGCAGCTGTAAAAATCAATTATGATTTATGGAAAGTTTTAGTTTAATGTGGTTCTTGGTTCTTGTTTCAGCATGTAGTCCACCATCAAAACAAATTGGCTCTCTTGATCTGGTATGTCATCAGTCCTTGAACCATGAAAACGATATTTTTTTTTTAATAAACAAATAAAAACTGTGCTGAAATTCCTGAGAAAACCGTTTCTTCTGACCAAATTAATTAAGATGTAGTAAAGAGTAAAACTGTTAGACAAGTTGTTGCCCAACAGACTCAAAGCAGAAGGATTTCAGCACCCCAGAATCGCGGTAAATGACCATGCAGTCCGAAGTGTTCTTAAAAATGAAGCTTTTCTGCCACCTTGTGGTAAGTCGTTTAAATAACACTCTGGCTCTCCTGAAATGTCGTGATTTAAAGTGCACACATCGAGTTAAAAACTTGCAGACCCCCGTAACCCTGTAGTTTGGATATAGCGGGTTGGATAATGGATGGATGGATGGATGGACTTGGCATTATTCAGAGCTCATCCTTTCTGGTGGAATTGTGACAGGTATCTGGTCACACTTACAGGTAATCTAATCTAGACAATATCCGACTATGCCACCCAGTTTTATTAAGAGAGTGGGAACTCTTGAAATTTAACAATAATAGCACACCGGTTTCTTTAAATTGGGCGGTGAGTAAACACACAATAAAAGACACAACAGTAATTTCAGGAAAAGCAACAGTAACTTCTATTACACGACATAATATAAAGTACATTAAAAAGATAAACGAACATAAAAAAATCTAACAGTATCAGGAACGAAATTCCTTTTTTAAAAAAAGGAACGCACACAGTCCACACTCTAAAAGTCAGTTAAAAACAAGAATTGGAGGATACAACCTTTAGTGTTACCCCAGCAATTAATCACGGAGGCACTCTGTTCACAAGACGCTTGTTTCCCAACAGAAGTTTTGTCAGATTGTTGAATCCCTGTCAGCGTCTCTTCGTTGTTCTTTTTTTTCCTACTCCAGGCTCCTGGTGTTGCTGGGACCTAGACCCGCCTCGCTTCCCGTCTGCCAGCTTTGCTCTGACCTTTCATGTGGCTTCCCTCTCTCGCTGGGCCCAAAACTGGCGTCTTCTTGTGAAGTTGTCTCTTCCTCCCTGGAGGTAAGTCTTGCTGTCCTTGTGCCTCACATCGTGCCAGCCACGTACCGTTGTCTGCATGCGAACCCCTGTGCTCTGTGTGAGCGTCTTGGCAGCGTTCTCGGGTGGACTGTCCCTGCCTTCTTCTGTTCAGAAGCTGAAATCTCCTTCAGTCCCTGCCTAGATCAACAGGATGATGGATTAAACAAAGGCACATCCAACTTTCCTGGGTTTAACAAATAATGTAAACACAGGTTAACAAAAAGTATTGTTACCAACTAGCAATCAGTACACATATGCTGATTAGAAACCAATACAGTATTCTCAGACATGTTCATCTCTAAGTCAGATAAATGCAAACATTTTCCAAGGAAGGAGCAGTTCTTTTATCACAATTTTGTATTGTTTGTATACTTAAGCAGCTAAAACTTCAAAGTAATGATTCTTTTGCAAGACAGCAAATACCTACAGAATATCCTGTAGACAGCCATTACAATAATCAGTACTAGGATTACTAAGGAATTTTGCCTTTTAATGTCTCACCCCAGTCCCAAAAATGGGTGTCTATTGCCTATTCATCTATTGTGTTTTAAATGTAATATTTACATATTCCTTTGCCTAAGAGAGAAATCAAACCACCCAGTGTATAAAAAGATGTCCACTTCTGACAGAATCATTTTGCTGCCAACTTTGTCTCACTGCTTAACACATTTTTCAAAAGGGAAATTTGTGGCTGCCCTTTAGGAAATTTTGCATCTATTTTTTTAAGGAAGTAATGCACGCTTTCCGATTCTTGCTGTTAATAATTCATTACGATTTAATAATCAGATGGGTATCTAATTCAAACCTCTTTAGCAACTGCAAATGGCAAAGTAATAATTATTCCTTCCAACCATTTTCAGAGCTCGCCTATCTCTTGATGTACAGGGACCAGCAAGTATCCCCTCGCTGAGGGACACAGATTGAGTGGGTCAGATGTAGGCAGGGTTTAATGTACGAGGAATGTGGGTTGTTTAAAGAGTGATGGTAACTGAATATTTTCGACACTGTTTAAATGGCTGTAAAAAGACTACACTCAGCCACCTATTTGGTCAAGAATGACTTATCATCTTCTTCTGTCACTAGACAAAGTCATTACTATTAGCAAATATGAAGTCATTGCAGTCTGTCAAATCATGGGATCTGAAAGGAAGATTTTGCTATAAAAGCTGAAAGCTAAGAACACCTAGAAAACAAAACAATATCATTATTTATTTATTTTGTACTGACAAGTCTTAATATATATTGTTCTGCCAGCAAACTGCAGATAAACTGAGCAACACTGGGAGATGCATGTAAAAAACAAAACACAACAAAAAAAAAGATAGAAAGCAAAATGAAACAGAAGCCCAAAATGAGAGACATAAATCATGGTCCAGGGGGTTAAAACCAAAAAAAAAGTACAACTGAGAAAAGAACACAATGAAAAACTTTGAGTTCTTAAGATCAGTGGTATCAGTGGTATCAGGAGGAGGAGTACAGGAAGCTAATCAAGGACTTTGTTAAATGGTGCGACTCAAACCACTTACACCTGAACACCAGCAAGACCAAGGAACTGGTGGTGGATTTTAGGAGGCCCAGACCCCTCATGGACCCTGTGATCATCAGAGGTGACTGTGTGCAGAGGGTACAGACCTATAAACACTTGGGAGTGCAGCTGGATGACAAATTGGACTGGACTGCCAATACTGATGCTCTGTGTAAGAGAGGACAGAGCCGACTATACTTTCTTAGAAAGTTGGCGTCCTTCAACAACTGCAATAAGATGCTGCAGATGTTCTACCAGACGGTTGTGGCGAGTGCCCTCTTCTACGCGGTGGTGTGCTGTGGTGGCAGCATAAAGATGAAAGACGCCTCACGCCTGGGCAAACTTGTTAAGAAGGCAGGCTGTATTGTAGGAATAAAGTTGGACAGCTTAACATCTGTGGCAGAGTGACGGGCAATAAGCAAACTCCTGTCAATCATGGACAATCTACTGCATCCACTGAACAGGGTCATCTCCAGGCAGAGGAGTAGCTTCATGGACAGACTTTTGTCACCATCCTGCTCCACTGACAGACTGAGGAGATCGTTCCTCCTTCACACTATGTGACTCTTCAATTCCACCCGGGGGAGTAAATGCTAACATTACTCAAAGTTATTGTCTGCTTTTACATGCATTTTTATTACTATTTAATTTAATATTGTTTTTTGTATCAGTATACTGCTGCTGGATTATGTGAATTTCTCCTTGGGATTAATAAAGTATCTATCTATCTATCAATATGGTAAGGATTTGAACTCATAGCTGTTGATTTATCCCAAGGGTGTCAAACGCCAGTCCTAAAGGGTCTCAGTGGCTGCAGGTTTTCACTCTGACCATCTTCTTCATTAGACCAGTTTTTGCTGCTAATTAACTTCTTTTGCCTTAGCGTTAATTAACTTGACTTGGGCCTCCTAGTTGTTTCCATCCATCCATCCATTTTCCAACCCACTGAATCCAAACACAGGGTCACTGGGGTCTGCTGGAGCCAATCCCAGCCAACACAGGGCACAAGGCAGGAACCAATCCCGGGCAGGGTGCCAACCCACCGCAGGACACACACAAACACCAAGGCCAATTTAGAATCGCCAATCCACCTAACCTGCATGTCTTTGGATTGTGGGAGGAAACTGGAGCGCCCGGAGGAAACCCACACAGACACGGGGAGAACATGCAAACTCCACGCAGGGAGGACCCGGGAAGCGAACCCAGGTCTCCTAACTGCAAGGCAGCAGCGCTACCACTGCGCCACCGTGCCGCCCCCTAGTTGTTTCTTTTCCCTTAATTAGCAGCTTAACAATAATGAGATGAAAAACAAGACACTGTGGTTAGTTGGTCCCATGGCTTCTGAAACTAAAGAAAGGTGAAGGTCTCAGTAAGGTTAATCTGCTCAGGTCACCAAAACATTTTGACAGTGTTCTTAGAAAAAACAGAAAAGTAACAGTTTGGGAAATGTCTGCTGTGGGAGAATGAGAGCAGCAACAAGCTATGAAATTAAATAACAGAGTTTAATTAACACCAACAATGGGCTCCTCATTAAGTAGTAGACTCTTTTGTGGCTCAGTCCCAATTGATTACTTGGTGGAGTATCACACAGCTCTTTACCCTCATCTACTGTACTTTCTGCAATATATGGAGTGGACCCCCAAACCTTTATCTTTGCGTTCTCTTTTCATTACACCAAATTTATGAGATCCTGTGACGTCAACCTTCTCTCTAGTCCAGAGAGAAGCACCTCTTTAACTTTAATGGCTCTGCTTTGTGGAAAATATTTTCTTAGGTCAGCCTATGAGAGCCCAAACGAGGTTACATTCAAATCCACTTAAAAATTTGCCTTTAAACATTTGTATTATAAGTCAGCTATATAGTTGATATTTTTAAATAATGCCTGTGTATTCCTTCAGGTACGTCTCCCACTTCCCAAATTCTAATTTGATCCAGTCTTAGTAAACCTCTGTCTTAATGAAAGTGTCAGGCCCTCCATGACCCAGAATTGGATTTACTACAGTAGATGAATCTCCTTTGATTCTTTGGAAAATACATTTATTAGTTTTGTGAAAAGTTCTATGTAAAACACATTTTACTGAATATATTCAATAAAATTTCCATAGCAGTCATTTTTTTGGAAAATCAGTATTATATGGGTCAATTTACAAAAAAGGAGAAATGCAGAGAAAAGTAAAAGTTATCCATATTCAACAACATGTGATTAATTTGTTTTATAACAAACTCAACACAAATATTTTGAAGAATTGATATAACTGTCTAAAATATGCATGTTAAATGTTTCTCTGCTTAACTGTCTCACCTTTCCCATTTAATATTGTCATTTGGAAATGGAAAGCATCCCACATCTGACACCAGTATAATCATTTTTGCCAGTCACACTACCTCCTATACTTGGACCCTCAGTGTCATAGTTTCCTGGTTATGCTGGTAAAGAAATGAAAAGACACCACTGCACCCAAACCCACCTTGAAGGATTCCATTTTAACCAAAAATGTACTAATTATTTTTTGAATACTGTACCTTACATTTTTTCATTTTTAATGCACAATATATATAAGTTTTATTATCTCAATTATTTATTAGTTTAAGCTAAAATACACATCTGTGTACTTCGGTAACACAGTTTCACATTTTTATAATCGATATAACATCGCATTGGCAGTACAGCAATGCTGGAGGTAGTGCTACTACCTGAAGATGCCAAGTGCCCCAAGTTTGAATTCTTCACCCAATCATTGTCTTTTCAGAGCTTTAGGTTAGTTGGTGATGGAGGTGTTTGTAAGTGTGAGTAAGTGAGCTCCGGTATAAGTGTGCTCTGCAATGGATTTACATCCCGTTTGGTTTCTGCCTACACATACAAACACATACAGATTTGGAATGTGATGATACTTGCATTTACTCAAACTCCCCATAACTGTGATTTGGAATAAAAATTGAGAAAATACATGGATGCAACTAAACTAAACTTATTTAGATAACTACAAACAGCAAATGACCCCCTTGGAACAGTGAACTCTGTGAATGGCTCAATTTAAAATTTATATTGACTTATTGATCAGTTGTTTAATTCAATGGACAAAGTGTAGTGTTTATTTTAGCTCTTCATCACTCAGTGTGGCCTTTCTGCATTGACCCGTTCCCAGTTGAAAAAAGCTCTTCTTGTATCCTCCTGGATAGGCACATCAATCAGTAAAACATCAATCAGAATTTAACGGTTAATTTAAACAAATCCATTAACAACAATCACCATCACAAGGCACTTTACAAAGAAATAAACAAACAATTACAATGCAGGATTCATGCAGTACTTAGAAAAATGTATTTGTCCTTAAGTGTCAGATGACCTCAAGGCTCTAAACTAGCATTACCTAATAAATGAGTAATAATTCCCTTAAACTTTACAAGAAAACAAGAAAATTGTATCTACTCCCAGCAAGCAAAAAAGTGAGAATTTCAGAAATAAAGTAAGCCATTTAGATTTACAAATAAGTAAAGAATCCAGGTGCCACTTTAGAGTCAGAGCTAAACTTTAAATCACTCTTTAAGCACATTACTTAGAATGCATTCTTTCGTTTAAAAAACATTGCACAAATTATATCACTGCAAGATGCTGAAAAGTTAATATATACTTTTGTCTTTAGCCATTGTGGCCATGCAAGGAATGAAAATTAACCCAGGAGGAATGTTGGGGACCCAACTCAGATATCCCTGATTACTTCAAAGTCAGAGTATTAGCAAATACAAACAAAAAAGACACATAATGGTGCAAGTTGTAATTAATGAAAGCAAAGATAGCCTCTCTGGGGCTCTCAAGTTCTGATTTGCCTTGTTGGCTCTTGGTCTGGTGAGGGAGCTCCATCTCTTGGGCTGCATTGTCAAGATCCCCGGCCGTCCATCACAATAAGCTAGAAACTGCACATTGTTTATTCAGATCATATTCCTAATAGATGAATTGGAATGAATGACAATTTGAATATATATCTTACGCATTCAAACTGCACTTTAGAGACTGAAGCTACACTTTAATATGAGTTTTATGAAGGCTCACTGTTGATGTTCTCCATAAATTCAACAGTAGCAGACTGACTCAGACTTTCCTGCCTTGTTCTTCTGGGTCACATCTGGTCTATTTTGTAAGATGGGAAAATGCTGCTGCTGCTGTTGTTAGTGTTCGATGCCATGGGAAATATTGTAAACAGTAAGAATATTGGAAAATGTGTAATTTTAGCCTTCCAAAGTGATGGTGGTTTCACAGAGAGGTTTGTTTAGTGAAGAAGCCTTGTTTTTTTTGAAGCCCCATGGTACTCAAGCAAACATAGAAAGCATTTAATACATTAGTAATTTCTATTTTTGTGTTAAAAGGAGGTTTGCATCCTCCAATGTGTGAAACTCATCTTCAGAGTTTTTCCCCCATTGCCTAGATGAATTATCAAGTTAGATTAATGAGTGATTGTCTTCTGAGGTCTGTTTATTATTTTATCCTTTTTGTAGGATCGTAATACAGTCCAACAAACATTCCAGACTATGGATATATATATACAGTCAGGTCCATAAGTATTTGGACAGTGACACACACTGGATTTGAAATAAATCAATCATTATGTGATTAATATATAGACTTTCAGCTTTAATTTAAGGGGTTTACAAAAAATATTGTTGAACCGTTTAGAAAAAAACATTTCAATAAATGGCTTCCCTATTATCAGGGGCTCAAATTGTTTGAATAAACTAACATCATAATAAATATAATGATCATTTTCAATATTTGGTTGGAAATCCTTTACAGTCAATGACTGCCTGAAGTTTGGAACCCATAGTCATCTCCAAGTTCTGGGTTTGCACCCTAGTGATACTTTGCCAGGCCTTTACTGCAGCTGTCTTCAGTTACTTCTTGTTCGTTGGACTTTCAGAAAGTGAAATCCATGTCCAATTGGGTTAAGGGAGTAATTTGGGAGTCATCACTGTTCTTGTGCATGCTCATTCAGGTTTTCCACAGCATCCTGGGAGAATGAGTCCAGAAGTCCCTCTACAAGGATAGTCTGTTCCATCTCGAGCAATTTAGTGACAGTGCTCAGACATTGATTCTGTGACTTACTATTTGCAAGGGTGGAAAAGGGGTTTCAGGGTTTCCATGATGAGATTTCAAGCATTTGGGTTTGCATTCGCGATATTGTGATATGTCGGTATTGCTCCAGTTTCACGGTGTCTCTTCGCCTACTTGTCAGGGAGCTGAAAAAGATAGAAGACGGCTAGCCACAGGTTCCCTGATTTTACGGAGTGAGTCTGCGAGGGTCTTTCCAACACTTTCTGGGGACTTCAGCCATTTGATGGTAGTACCTTGTTAATCTTCCTGTCCAAGAGCCCATCCAATGTCTCTCCCATACTCTTCCTGCCCATTCAGATTGAATTTTCGGAGTCTATATATATTGGCCATCTGTCCTGAGAATTCCATGAGCTCCCTAATGGTGGCCTGGGATCTGTTGCCCATCTATCAGCTTCCCATTGGCTGGATTTCTTGCCCAATCTTCTGCCCATCATTGGTCCAAGGTATAGATGCCAGATGTGTAGAATTAAAGCTCAGGGTTTGGTTACAATTAATTTGTATTACAGGTTCCTGCCTCACAGATGGGTATGAAATCCTACCAACTATGCCAATGTAACCACAAGAGGACACCACTGAGCACCAAACCCAAAACACAGTAATGCCCCAACACACTTCTAGGTTTAAATAAAAGATATTTATTAAACCTTGGCATGTTTCCAAATCACCCTTCAAAAGATCAGCCGCACAATAGCAATAAAAAATCTATTCTTCCTCCTTTCTCCCAATGTTGCCCTCTGCCTCCTGATTCTGATTCATTGATGTGAGGAAGCGGGCTCCTTTTTAAACTAGACCTAGAAATTGCATCCAGTGCCACACTGTGTCTTCTTGAAAGCACTTCCAGACCATTTAGAAAATAGGGAGGTCCTTCCCTGACTGCACACTCCATGAGCACCCAGGAACGCCAACAGGACTGCAGTTCTGGACTCCAACTCCCAAGCAAGTTTCCACTGGGATCACATACGAGGAACCTTCCTCGTTCCTGGCTGGGATGCCTGTTGTCCTCCTACAATATATATATATTGTGGCAGTAGGGGGCGCTTGTGCTCCCTTGAACCCTCAGGGACAACTCCAGACACCAGGTTAAAGTCCAAGACTTTTTATTTTCCTTTTCCACAGTGCACCAAGCACCCTCCACACTACTCATAAATCACTACAATAAACACAATAATCTCTCTCCTCCTCGCCCAGACACTTGCTCCTCTACCTCCCAGCTCAGCTCAGTGTCTGGACTGAGGCATCGTCCTTTTATAGCCCCTGGCCCGGAGGTGTTCCTGTCCCAACAGTCCACAGTTCCTTATTCCTTCTGGGTCAGGGCAATCAGTCCGTTACTTCAACCCGGGAGCACGTCGTTCCTTCCCGTCACGTGACCGTGACGTACTCCTGGGTCATAAGGCACAACAGAGCCCATAAGTCCCCCCACAGCGACTCCTGGTGGCCCCCAAGGTATCCAGCAGGGCTGTGTATAAATACTAGAAAGTCCATAAGGCCCTGCTGGACCTCGAGGCACTATCCTGCTGTCGGGAGGGCTCCTCCCGGTGGCCTGGGGGTGAGGACCGGCATGAGAGGCCGGCAGTTCTCCACTATATATATATATATATATATATATATATATATATATATATATATATATATATATAGTGACTGGTGACGCTGCCACGGATTTACCATCTATGATGGCGGCAGCAGTCATGCAAAGACAGTTTGGCAGCTGGTCTGCTGCATATTCCTATCACTTAATGCTGGCAGCTGCATGCTGACACTATTGGCTGCACACTGACCCTCTGTTAAACAGTGAACCAATGAGAAAGAAACACAGTTGCCCTTTGAGAAAATCCATCTTAAACAGAATTTTGATGAGAAACACACTTTTAAATGGCTCTCTCTGCAGGATCAGCTACAGGTTTGCAGGCTTACTGCATAACATGATTATCACAAGATGTTTAGAACATTTAAAAGACTGAGCCCCGACCAGCCCAACAGGTCACTCTTCTGTCCTCTCTCCTCCAGACTGTGTCTGCCCCAGGCGCTGCTACTGAATTTGCTTGACAAAGAAGTACACAACACGTGCTTCGCCCTAATTGGTGCTCATCAAGTGTACTCTTTGTATTATTTGGCAGGTACTGTATCACATATCTATGATCTGCTTCTTGCTGATAGGATGTGGGGGATGTTTGCTGACTGGCCAACCAACCACAAGTGCTACCTGGTAGGCAACCAGCCAGATAATCAGATTGCTATTCAGAAGTAAGAATGTAATACTCTGGTCTTCATCCTGTCGAGTAAGCGAACCAGCCGCCATGGTGCAATGGCTTCGCCTCAGACGCTGACATTTGAGGTTTGATCCCCATAAGGGAAAACAAAGGTGTGTACACCTGATGTATCGTATCATATATAACAGGCATGTCAAACACGCAGCCCACGGCCCGAGGCCCGCAAGAGAGATCCTAGTTAGCACTAAACTTGTACGAAATGATAACTATCGTTTGTGCTTGAATCATTCTGCATCTTCAGCGTTACTTATTGGCTTTTCTTACTTCCGCCTTCTGACAAAAGCGCGTTTTCCCATGCATTACGGTACGGTACACCCTCGTATGTGCAGATCTGTAAGTTGGCTTAGAGAGTACTGTCTATGTTTGGAAGCACTTACCTTTGTGAGCAATTGTTTTCGTTAAAGAAAGCTAACAAAATCCCACATCGCTCAAGACTTACTGTCGAGCACCTTTCATCCCTCATAAAAGTTGCATCTGCACAAGATTTCAAGCCTGATATTGATGAACTGGTTACTAACAAGAGATGCTAAGTGTCGGGACAAAAGCAATAGATCTCAGATTGTAAGACTCCTATATAAGGACCTAGCTAAGAGGCTAAGGCTCTAATTGTACGCTGTTGTATGGAGATTGTATGGAAATAAATTGCTTTTCTTTAAACTTTAAGTGTTACATATTTTAAAATCCACCGCATTGGAAAGAAAGCTACAGTAACTTTGCATAATAGTATAATAGTATTTGTTACAGTGCAGCCCGCTGACGCATGTATGGCAGTTGAAGCGGCCCACCAATGGTAGTGAGTTTGACATGCCTGATATACAATATATCTGTCTATTATATAAAAAAATTTTGGGTCGAGATATGATCATCTCGGGGAGACACTTTGAAGTCCCGCGAGACTACTTGCACATGACGCCCTACTTACAAACAATTTCTCAGAGACACTTTAACGCCCCGGGAGACAAGGAAGTGAGACAAAAGGACAGCTGCTGTTCAGAATTTTAAATGATCATCATGCAGCACGACATACAGATCATGCAGCTCGGTAGCAGCAGCTGCAAGCCAGCAGCTGATTCATCCAGGTCTCCTTAGCATGCGTTTAGCCCCAACCACAACGCGAGCAACAGAGACGCGAAGTGGCGAGCGTAAGGCGCGCCCCCAGAGAGAGGAGTTGGGGGGTGGGCGAGTGAAGCAAGTAGGTTGCAAAGCCCCCTAGTGTGTGTGTGTGTATATATATATATATATATATGTATGTATAGTGACCACAAAGAGGTACCAGAGAATCCCAAGACACAGTAAAATATCAGAAATTTTAAAATAAAATAAAAGGTATTTCTTCCTCCAAAGCACTTTCCACAATCACCTCTCCAAATATAGGCCAAAATTACATAGAAATCTATACTAATAAAAGGCAAAGCCCTCACTCACTCACTCACTCACTCACTCACTCACTCACTCACTCACTCACTCACTGACTCATCACTAATTCTCCAATTTCCCGTGTAGGTAGAAGGCTGAAATTTGGCAGGCTCATTCCTTACAGCTTACTTACAAAAGTTGGAAATTCTATGCGTAATGGTCATAACTGGAACCTATTTTTTGTCCATATACTATAATAGACTTCTGCTCGATGCCCAAGGGAGGCGGAGTTACGCCTCCCACGTAATTTACTGCCTGCCCATATAAGGCTGTCCGTCAGTGGCAATCCAGTAGAAATACTGCTGCTAAATATTCACGGGTGAAGGACTGTGCTTATGCAGAGGAAGATTAGATGGTCAGGGTGGTGTTTGGCACAAACTCAGCGAAACTGCGAGAGAAACTTTTAAGTGCCGGGTCTTAGCTAACATTAAATACAGCCGTGGACATTGCACGAGATTGCACCAGCACAGCTGTGAACCTTCGATGCATGTACACCGAGCGGCTCACATGAAATGACGCAGTGCACAGACACAAAGCAACAGTTTCAAAGAGGGCAGAAAAACCGAATTACACAATTGAGAAGGCAGCAAAAAAATATGAAGCGTGTGATACATACAAGCATATTCATAAGTGCAGCTACTGCGGAAACAAAGAACACGGTGGAAAAAGTCAATGTCCCGCTAAAGGAAGACAGTGTAAAAAAAACCCGTGCATGCTGTGTGTCACGTCTCAGATAAAGAGGAAGACGAGCTGTTTATTGACGCAGTAAGAAACGAATCGATGAATGAAACCTGTTATCTTTACCACGATTGACAAATACGGAATGTAACTTGAACACAACACATCCTACAAATACGAACCTGATTAAAAGAAATAATGATAATCAAATCCTTGATGACAGCAACACTCAATAACACTCACAAAACAATTACTGTATATTGACAGTCATGTTACGTTATTTTTAAAATGTTCCCTTTTCTTTTTTATAACTTCTTTAACACACTACTTCTCCCCGATCTACATACTCTCAAATAGACAAACCACATGCCGTGGTGCAATGGTAGAGGCTTTGCTTCTAGCGCCGACGTCTGAGGTTCGATTCCTGAGAGGGGGTGCACTGAGTGTGTATGCGCGCTTCCCGATTCATTTTACTCTTGCATCCCTTTGGTTTGAGACGTATGAAAAAATATGTGGTTAACGCAGAAAGACAGATCACCAACTGAAGCTTTATGAATAATGGATACAAAGCTCGTTCCTAAGACTGATCGGAGGCAAATTTCATTTCAAAAGACTACCCGACGGAAGCCTTCATAAAAGCGTGGTTTTGTACAAACTGTCCAAATACGAACCTGATTGAAAGAAATTATAATCAAATCCTTGATGACAGCAACACTCATAATGGTCACAAAACAATTACATTCACAATCATGTTACATTGTTTTTAAAATGTTTTCTTTTCTTAGCACAAGCACAGCTGAGAAGCTTCAATGCATGTACTCCATAACGCGTTAAAAAAATAACGCATTTAATCACACTTTCAATTCCAAGCAAAGGGGAACTTTTGTCAATGCATGATTTCCTGGTACATCGATTACATTGATGCACACATCGGAGCTACAAAAATGTTAGAGTTGGAATAAAGCGTGTCCTACGACAGATCGGAGCAAAATTTCATTTCAAAAGACTACCCGGCGGAAGCCTTGATGGTTTTGTGCACACTGAAAAGCAAGCAAAATTAGATGCATTACAGAAAGCAGACTTTGTGGCTCTTACTGGGGATCATTGGACTTCCGTGACCGTTAGTAATTCTAAATACATCTAATTACAAAATGTTCAATGATCACACTGTTTTAGCTTAATGTACAAAATAATTTTGGCTAATGTTACTCAGAGTTTAAAGAGTAAGCTGGTCAAATTACCTTTTATGTTTCTGTCTTATTTTAAGAAGAAAAACTGCACTTTATGTTGAAATTTTGGTTATTATTATTTAAAGACAATACCATTCTGCAAATGTACTTAAAGTACTTAAACTACCACTTTATTTTTAAGTCTGCCCAATTTTAGCCAGGGATGATATTTTTGTTTCTGTTTTGAATTTAAATGCAGTTTAAAAGCATTTCTTTTCAGAAATTAAAAGAGCTTGAGTTTACAATATTCATGTCCATGTCTATTATTTGATTCTGTCGCTCACTAAAACCCTTTTAAAATAAAAAAAAAACATTTGCGATTTGGGGCAAATTTTCATGTGTGATTACATACGATTAATCAAGATTAATTCTTACACAGCCTCTAATTAATTAGATTATTTTTTTAATCGAGTCCCACCCCTAATATATATATGTAGATATATATATGTAGATTTGTATATATATATATATATATGTGTATATACAGTATATGTGTAGATATGTATATGTATATATATGTATGTGTATATATATATATGTATATATGTATGTATATATGTATATATATGTTTATATGTGTGTGTGTGTGTGTATATATATATATATATATATATATATATATATATATATATATATATATGCTAGCAGCACTCATGACAATGACAACACAATTACATTGTCAATCATGTTACGTTATTATTAAAATGTTTCCTTTTCTTTTTCATTACTTCTTTAACACACTACTTCTCCGCTGCGAAGTGCGGGTATTCTGCTAGTCATTCAATAAACTAACAATTCTTCCTCCTTACTACCTCATACTGAGTGTTGCTCACTGCCTCCTACTCTGACTCAAATAAAGTGACGCAGCAGACTCCATTTAAATCAGACCCGGGAGTGCTGTGTCCTTGAGAAAGCACTTCCGGGCCATAGCAAAATGAGGGAGGTCCTCCCCCGGCAGCACCTTATCTTGATCCCCACAGACTCATCATGTCCCAAGCACCACTGCAGAAGTCCCAGCTGTATTCCTATATGAGGACCACTGCCACCTGTCTTATGGGGAACAGAACCACTCCCAATCATCAGCTTTTCATAGTCTGTCTGCTATAGTTTAATTGCAATTTCAACCAGGATATTGACATGTTTTAGTGTTCTGTCTCTCTAGACTGATTTTGTCTTATTTTTGGGATGCTAGGAGCAGTGTTTTAGAAAGGTTATTGTCTTCACAGTAAACAGGAACTACCTCCCTTTGTTCAGGGTGTTTTTCATACTCTTTCTTATGACCAGAAGAACTGATCCTCTTATTTATTCACTGCATATGCTTGGCTGGGCTGACTAATCACCCTCCTCATGAAATAAAAGAGCTGGCTCTGGGGTATATTGAATTCTCAGTGATTTCCCTTGTGCTTCTGATGAAGTGGAGTAAATATACACAATACATCATATGTGCACAGAAATCTTTACAGTTAGGGTGGCACACAGTACTTGGGGCCTGGGTAGGATTTCTGCTAAGTCACTAGCTTTGTTCGGTTTGCATAGTCTCCCCTTATTAGTGCAGACTTTGTCTGTTTTCCAAATATATTCAAATGATGTGTGTGTTAGGTTCATTCACGGCCATACTTTGTCTCAGAGTGGGTTATTGAGTGAATGGGTGAACCAAAGTTTGCTGTGTAAATTGCCTGGCATCCCTTCTGCAAGTGGTTGTAGACTTGTAAACTGTTACTTGTATTAAGAGGCTTAAGAAAACATATATGGGTGCCATTATACTATATTCTACAATGTTGAAGTTCATGGTCAACCACCAAATGTAAGAATGAAACAGACAAGTTTCTATTCACACACAGTTTTGCATAACTAACACTAATATATATTATCCACACAATTTAACAAATTTAACAAAACATGAAACTCACTAAAACTTTTTTTGGAGTGTAAACCAAGAAATGTTGCTTCTTAAAGCCTTGATCACACTATCTTGTTTATCTGTGTTCTCTTCTGCAGCTGTGTAATGCATACAATCTGTTGCGCACCAGTAAAATCAAATCTATGTGTGATTTTCATTCACATCATTTTGGAAGAGCAGAATGAGTTTCTAAAAAATTTTACATGCTGCATATTGCCCACATGAAGACAAGCTAAAACTTTCCATTGTGCACATTGCTGTACTTTCTCCACAGAAAAATCTCACTACACCGGAAACTGTCCTATTATCTAGCAAGTGCCCATTTTCTGTTTCTTGATTTCTGGCAAAGAGGTTGAGGATAAGTACTTTCAAAGGGCTGCAGAACTTTCAGTCTCTTTAGAATAGTAATCTCCAAGCTTGTTCTCATAATTGGCAAAGTGCAGATTATACTGCCTGAATACAGTATGTCTAGTGGCTCAAGAAAATGTCCATACATGACAGGAAATGAGTTTAGTGATTTTTTCTCACTAGAGATGTTTATTTAAATATTAAATGTGAGAAAACGGATAATTACATACCAAGTTCAGAATAGTTGAATTCCAAAACAGAACAATCCTCAACTTTTTAATTTCTATCTATCTATCTATCTATCTATCTATCTATCTATCTATCTATCTATCTATCTATCTATCTATCTATCTATCTATCTTTCATTTAGATAGAATGTCTTCTCTTTTCAGTTTTCTGTATAGAGACTCAAAGAGTAATCATCCATTGGTTCTCACATCCCTTTTTCTTGTAACCGGAGCCTGACAATAATAACAAGACATTAAGAGGGCTGCCATACTGCCTTGGGCTTTTGTTATGACTACTTGAAATGAAGTGGAACAGGTGAGTGCTCTGTTTCCTGGAATGTGCACCATTTAGTGTGTGTGACAGAATCAAGGACAGAAATTTAACAGGATTATAGAATGTATTGGCAGAATAACAACTATTGAATAGTGCAGACTAATTTTTTTTGTGTGTTTATTTCATCTGAACAAAGCAGACTGAGGAGGAAATCAACATAAATAGATATCTGTCAGTTCACAGTGCAAACCACGGGCTGATAATGAGAATGAAAATTGGAGGCAGTGAAGAATATGACTTTCTATATAAAAAATTAAAAGGTTTCTTACAGGTTATTAATTGATACTATATTATTGCATACAACAGCTTGGTGAGTTTCTTATGTAGAATGCTTATGGGTTACACCAGGGGCAAGATGATTTTAGTGTTTAAACTGCTGATGTGTCTTTAGCTGCTTCCGCAGAACAATCTGCCACCTACCAGAAAGCAAAGACTAAAAAGGCATGGCCACACCCACGTCCGCGCCCCTTCCAGCAAGACCAGTTATTAACGCAGTGTAAACAGGAAGTCAGTCATCATTTGAACATCAGAGTTTGCAGCATCACAGTGCTTTTCCTATAGATGACCCATCCTTTGCCTTTGCTGGAACAAATTATTGGGGTTTCCATATTGGAACACAAATTCTTTTTTACTCTTACTTTGTCATTGTTTATAATATGTAGATTTTTTTTTTACTTTTAATAGACACAGACTTACACATAATGACACATAAGGGACATCTGTCACCCCAGACCCTGAACAAGATATTTTAATCTTCTTCAGACCCCTATATCTGTTAACACAAATACTCCTCTTTCATCTAACTAGATTTTATCCCACTTCATTCCCAAGTAGCTTACTTGGCTAAGGTAGAAGTACTTTATTTCATTGAAACAGGACAACATTCAACATACTGGACAAAACATCCATCCATCCATTATCCAACCCGCTATATCTTCACAAACGATAGTCTCCACTGTCCCTCTGTAACAGTGGCCTCCCATCTTTGCATTCAGTCATACACACTTATCAATTGCTTCATCTGTTTACACAACACCCCATATTTCACACATTTTTTTAACAAAACATATTCTCAGGCTCACTTCAGCTTCCTTTAACATTGCATTTCAGTCACAGAGATCTCCTTCTCATACCTGTATGGTAAACTCAGTCAAGATTTTTTTCTATGTAGGTTTTACCCATTCAATGCATTTACACACTTCTTGTCGTTCATGCTTATATTGACTTACCAGAACAAACAAACACCAACCAGCCTTTCATTACGCAAGCTGGTGTTAACTTCATTAAATTGGGAGCACATCCAGCTCAGCTCTATATGGTGCTGGTCTCCAGATTAAAGACACGCCGTGGCCAAAAATATTCAGCGACAACAAGAAAAGAAAAATCTTCAATGGCGATCCGATTCTGTGACAACAAGGATTAAATCTAACCATAAGGAAGCCAGGCGGCATGATTCCACAGCAAGAAAGCATCGCAGTCACAGAGAATATACCAACTCGACACAAAAAAACATACAGTATAAGCATGAACCTTCACTTCCCATCGGCGGGCAAGAGTGCTAACCCCTACGCCACCATATGCTCCACTGTAATATTTCCCAAAATACACAACCTCCACACACACACATTAGGCAATTTCTTATTCTTGTAAGAAGTTGTCTCCCTTTGTCTTTTATCATCATCAAACGATTTTTTTTCCTTAAAACGTGATCAAGGTTTGAAGGAATGATGTCTTGTACATTTGCAAACATTGTTTAAATATAAGTAAAGATGTTTTCATTTTACCAAATACTTTAACCCAAAATATTGTTTTAAGATCAGACTTCTTTCTGTCATGTGTCTCATTTTAAATCCAGACTGATCCAATGGATACTTTCCTAAAGTATGGTGAGCACTCATAGGAAGGTAATGCATGCATCTTAAACTAAACCAAGAGACGTGCTTCTCTTTGCAAGGTTAAAACCAATTATTATTATCTGTTCCTTTCTCAGTTTAAGTCAGAGCTCTTTATATTTGGTTTTATTTGTGTACACAATCTGCTCTTTCTTTTTCAATAATAGCTTATAAAGACGGTGTTAATACAAGCTTGCAGTACTTAACATATAACTTCAACGGCTTCTTAGTTTCTGATTTTTTTCGATTTCCTGAAGGAAATGGCATTATTAACATTTTAATACAAGTTTAATACAAGTTCATGGTACATATGAGTGTTGTGGGGGTTGCTGCGTTAACTTTTTTTTTTCTTTAGAGCTCGGAAGTGCTACATGAATGACAGAGTGTGACGGCGGCAGCTGCACAGCTCCTAAACTGTGCTATTAAAGAGTAGACGAGTCACGTATTTTGGATTATATTGGGTCGCTGCTATGCCGGTACTTAGTGCTAATAAACTTTTTTACCGTTCTTTTAGTAAACACAGTCGAGACTTCAAGTAGCTCAATCGGCACTGAAGATGTTTATTTTTAAGCGACTGACTGCCAGTCCCTGATGCACGGGTGATGTGATGTTTAACAAGGTAACATAACGCATGCCTGCTTGCACGTTCCACGTATATGCTTGCACCGACTCATAATAACGCGCAGTTTCTCGTAACTTTTCTAACGTTATATTTTCTAACGGTTAACGGTGTAACATAGCTCGTGAATAACAGTGTTCCCCAACACGGCACTTATTTTACAGCAGGCTTTGCACATCCGTAAGGTAGCCAGTTCTGTTTCCCACAACTGCATTTCTTCACCAAATCGCAGTGGAATTCCAGTTCAGCTTAACCATACCTGCAGTGTTTTTGCTGAACAAAGATGATGGAGGTCACATGCCATACTAGAATGACTTTTAACTCCCCACTTTTCCTTATCTGCTGGACCCCTCAGTCTAACTCACATACAATGCAACAACAAGCAGTATTCTTAAACTGTTTGCCCTATATTTTATAACTAGCTCAAGCCCAACAACTTACACCTGCGGGGAAACCAGTCCCCTCTTCTGGTGTTGCTGGGATGTCAATTACACAGCCACAGATGTCTATGGACTCCCATCTGCACTAAGGCTGGTCCCGCCTACATTATCATTAAAGGAAGGAGCTCAGTATAAATTGAGTAGGGTGTAGCTGCAGCTTGCAATACCTGTGACACAGATCAGGTAATGCTGATAACGTCAGTCACAAAACGCCCTTTGACTCAGATAGCCCTCCTACAACCCTAATCTTAACCATAGTGTATCGGGGCCCTAATGCTAATTATAGTGTAATGCGATGGATGTTACATGACTGACGTTGAGGGTGTTTCGTGGATGTTGGGGTATTACATGACTGACCTCATAGGTACTGCGGTCTGCAATTACACTCTGTTGGATAAATTTGCGCCCAGCTTGCAGAGCCAATTTGTATCCAGCAGGGGGTGCTCTTTCTCCCGGGATGTGTTTCTTGATGCAGCACAGACTAGAGCGAATACAATCCCTTTTGTAGCCATGGCGGAAATAATTGCACAAGAAAAATATGGTACAAAAAGAGATATGTGTATTTGACTTGCTTTAAAACATAAATTTCATTCCCAATAATACAATGTATGATCCATTTATACTTACTGTGCATATTCAGGCTGGAGAGAAGCCAAAGGATATCACAGACGCGTGCTGGATCTTCGTCGTTATAAACACTCAAATATTTACACATTCACAAAATTCTTGTCAGACATGGGCAACTGCCAGACATATAATTCTTGTCAGATATCGGGACAGGCTGTTTATTTCTGGACAGAACCCAAATAACACCTTAATCTGTTCTTATCATTTATGGTAGACTGTATTTTGTAACCACATTGTCCAAGCAGACACCAGCACTTTTCAAATAGCCTGCTTGTGTGTCCTTCACATGCTTTCTGTCCATCTCTCTAGCCTGCACCATCCAGTTGTCATTTGTCCATCTCTCAGCCAGTCCCTCTCTTTCAGCAGGATTGCATGGCTTTCAAATAAATTTCACAGATTGTGTTGGCACAAAATAACCTTCTTGCTATAGTGGTGAAGCAATATTGTGGCCTAATCTACATAATTAGGACAAAAAGAACACGCCAAGCAATTTTGGGAACAGGTGATTGAAAAGATCAAATTTGGATGGAGACTAATAAAATAACCAAGAAACTGAATATCCCTTGGAGTCCTGTTAAATCACTCATTAAGAAATGGAATGAGTATGGCACAGCTGCAAATCTGTCTGCAGCAGGCCATTCACAAAAACTGAGTGAAGTCAAGTGAGGGAGCCCACTACAAGACCTCCGGGGACCATGAAGGAATTACTAGCTACAGTGGATGTGATTGGAGAAACTGTGCAAACAACAACTGTTGCCTGGGTGCTTCTCCAGTCACAGTTTTAAGAGACAGTGGTAAAAGAAATGCATAGGACATCTCAATTAGAGTTTGCCAAAAGGCATATGGGAGACTCTGAAGTCAGCTGAAGGAAGATTCTGTGATTTGGTGAGACCAAACAAGAACTTTTCATAGGCGCTAAAATGTTTGACCTATATTTATGCAACAAGGCCATAGAGAAGGAAAACTGTGGCATCCAAATTGTAATACAATAAACATATGGCCTGCGGTGGGTTGGCTCCCTGCCCAGGATTGGTTCCTGCCTTGTGCCCTGTGTTTGCTGGAATTGGCTCCAACAGACCCCCATGACCCAGTGTTCGGATTCAGCGGGTTGGAAAATGGATGGATGGATAAACATATGGCAGAATGTTCACACATCTAACACTGGGGAAGCACATTCAGCCAGTCAAAGTGAAAATTTGTAGGATGCCAAGGTACATATAGGAATATTAAAACTTCTTGAGTTGAACTTAAACTCCTTCCTGAAGCAATTCTGTTTCGTCACTGAACAGGAAGATTAAGGGTTACATTTACTACCATTCAAAAGTTTGGACACACCCAGAAATATACTGTAAGAACGCTAGGGGTCGCTGTCGCCCCATTAAGCCCAACAGACAGACGCAGACACAGGTTAAAAGCACTCAGAAACATTTTTAATTCTTCTTCTTTTCTGAGCAGTGCCTCCAAAGCACCCCAGCCACAGTTAACAGGCAATACACTATAATAAATAGACACAATATTTCTCTTCTCCACCTCCCAGCAAGCTCTGTCCTCTACCTCCCAACTCCGGCTCGCTTGGTGGGTCTTCAGGAGTCCTTTATATAGTCCTTGACCCGGAAGTGCTTCCACTCTTCTGTTCCCGTGATTTGCCAGCACTTCCGGGTCAGATGGAGGACTTGAGTTTTTCTTCAGCCTGGAAGTACTTTGGGGCTTCCAGGCTATATGGGAAATACAAATCCCCAGATCTTCCTGCAGCATCTCCTGGCAGCACCCACGGTACCCAGTAGGGCTGTGATGTTGAACTACAAATTCTATGATGCCCTGCGGGAATACGGGGTGCCGCTATGCTGCAGGGAACTCGCCATCTGGCATCTTGGGGGAGGCAGTGTCCCACAGTAGCTGCCTTCCCCCATCCTTCTCCTCTTTGGGCGTCCCAGCTGGGTTGAGCAGCCGGCCGACTGCCACAATAAAATATAATAAAGAAACTATTAAATTGATTTTGAAATATAGCCAAGGCAATGCTAGTGTTTCTAATGGGTATTAATGTCTCCTGATTTTTAATTTATCATTCACATATTGCAAAGCCCTGTTTTTCAACAGCCATTCCTTCAGTATCCTAATGGTCCACTCCCTTAGCTTATCTTTAATTAGTCATGTATAAATGTTACTTGGTTATTAGAGGAACCTTTGTAATTGTATTAGCACCACTGAAAAATGATATTCTGCTCACCTGGGTTGCAAGGTCCTGGCATTCATATACCAAGTTTTAAAAATGGCCAAAATGAAAGATCTTTTTCAAGGAATATGGTTCAGGGTTATGGGAGGGCTATCTGACTTATATGAATGATGTTTTGGTTTTTTTGTGATGTTATAGGTGCTACAGTTAGTCCCATTCCAGTGTGTTTACCCAGCGGTAAAATGGTGAACGGGGAGTTTATAAAGCAGGATATCCACTGTGTCATTGAACAGATAGAAGCGAGCGATGTAAATGACTTTAATTTTCTGCTGTGTTGTCTGGTTGCTGGAAAGCAATGGTGCAGATGTCCGCTATTCAGTTTAATTATAGTTTGTAAATACCTGCAAATGGGGATGACTGTGCGGGCTATTGCTAAACTTCTTGATGTACTGTATCAGTCTGGACTATCAGAAGAAAAATGGAACAATTTGATATAAGACAAGCTTAACTCATTATGTAGACAACTTAACATAAGAGTAATCTTTTTGAGCGAGACCTAAAAATGATTCACACTGACTGGTCATTGAATTACGTTTAGGTTTGGCATGATTAACGTGTGGTCTTAAATGCAATATGTTTGCGTTGCTTTAACTTAAGACACGCGATCTATGGATATGAGTTCAAATGCAATATGCCTTTGCATTACATTTTAAACTGATGGAAAATGTGTGTGTCTTTGTGAAACGCAATCGATCAGTTGGTTGAAATGTTTTTAATTATGATACGATAAAACCGTGCCAATATGAAATGCAACACCTTTAAATGCCTCACATTGCAGTGTAAACATATGTTAAGTGCATTAACTGTAATTTTGCCACGATAATCTTCCATGGCCCACTAGATGGCAGTCGTGTGTCTGCGACAGCGAATGAGGCGCCGCCAGCCTGGTGTTATGCGGTATGCTGGTTGCGGGGTGCGTCACCTGCTTAGAGGTTATATGACGTATGTTGCGTGCCTACTGCTTCCGTGAGGTCACAGAGGGATTTTTCATTTTCAAGTGCATTAAAAGTGTGTATGTACTATTGGGCGTCACCCTACAGCTTTGAGTGTTTAGCTTTTGAAATATTTTGCATGTTGGAATGCTGTGTTTTGAGGTAAGGTGTTGCAACTCGTGTTCGATGAACTTCTACAACTTCTTGAAGCAGGGTACTGACAGCCTCCACGTCAAGTATTCGGATCCCGCAGCAAACCCTGGATGCACATATTCGATACGTAATGACTGTGTACTCGGCATGTAGTCGCTTGACGTGGCAGTTTCATTAGTGGCTGGATAGATCCCACACGTATTCCGAGACGCGACATTATTGATAAATGAGGTGGGATTTGGAACGTAAAGTAGCTTTTTTCTGGTTTCTGAGATCCAAATTGATTCCGAAAGCAGCTGGTTTTTTCGAATGGCTTCGGCTATCGTGGAAAAACCGGTGCACCCGTTTGTTGAAAGAAGCTCGAGGCAGGTACTCGTAAAAATAACATGACATCTAGAATCTTCACAGAGTGAAATTCAGTTTTAGGTGTCGATAGATTTGTTTGTCAGGCGAAAGGGGCGGCACTTTACGCTAATATCGTTTCTTGAAGGGGGCGGGGTTGTTCCCGAAATTTTATCAGCAATAGTATATAGTTCATCCTGATAAACCGTCGAAATGATTAACGAAAACTCCTACCGAGTCCATATTATGTGCTAAAAGAGTTAAAAAAATGGTTACAGTAACACAATCCTTAGTGTTGGGCGCATGCGCTTTTGACTTTGTTGATGCACCCCTGTTGGAATATTATGATCGCTACCCGTGTACCGATTGCACCCAGCACAAGTGACTTTTCTTGTTGGCTCTCTGGTTTTACTCCATTACCACTGACACGCTTGTTAGGTGTTTACGATTATTCAGAACTGGCCGTGTGTGCAGGAGTTAGGGACCAGTTCCTGCCTTGCACCATTATGACCCGGAGAGGCTCCATTTCCCTGCTTCCCTGAATTACATAAGGGTTTTCAGTAATTATATGTTAAAACTAGCAGAATACCCGTGCTTCGCAGCGGAGAAGTAGTGTGTTAAAGAAGTTATGAAAAGAAAAGGAAAAATTTTAAAAATAATGTAACATGATTGTTAATGTAATTGTTTTGTCATTGATATGAGTGTTGCTGTCATATCTCTCTATATATATATCTATATGTATATGTATGTATGTGTGTGTGTGTATGTATATATATATAGCAAAATACCCGCGCTTGGCAGCGGAGAAGTAAAAAGAAAAGGAAACATTTTAATAATAACGTAACGTGATTGACAATGTAATTGTTTTGTCATTGTCATGAGTGTTGCTGGCATATATATATATATATATATATATATATATATATATATATATATATATATATATATATATATATATATGTGTATGTATATATATGTATGTATATGTATATGTGTGTACCTGTACACATATACACACCCACATATACTATGGGGTGCCAAACAGGCAAATACATTGATTTTCTGAATATATAAAGTCAAAACTTGAATATATAAAGTCCGCGTCGGTATATATAAAGTCAAAACTTTTTTCTGAATATATAAAGTCACTGTCGGAATATATAAAGTCAAAACCTGAATATATAAAGTCAGCGTCGGAATATATAAAGTCAAAACCTGAATAAATAAAGTCAGCGTCGGAATTTATAAAGTCATTCCTGATTATATAAAGTCAAAATCTATTGATTGAAACGACTCTGAACTGAACAAAGTTAACAAAGACGTATTCAGAAAAAGAAATTAAAAAAACACTGTTCGGTTAATGTTTTGAAAATGATGCATGTGCCCTGCCCAGGATTGGTTCCTGCCTTGCGCGCAGTGTTGGCTGGGATTGGCTACAGCAGACCCCCGTGACCCAGTGGTCGGATTCAATGGGTTGGGAAATGGATGGATATTCCAGCGCTGACTTTGTATATTCCGACGCTGACTTTATATATTGAAGTTTTGACTTTATATACAGTATTTCAGCGCTTACTTTATATATACCGACGCTGACTTTATATATTCAAGTTTTGACTTTATTTATTCCGACAGTGACTTTATATATACAAGTTTTGACTTTATATAGTTAAATTTAGTCATCATTGCATAACTTTTTCTTTACCATAGAAATTTAAAGACTAAATTCAACTTCCATTCCTACCAAAGAGATTTCTGGCGACTAAATAGAACCTCCTTATATCCAAATTCTAGCTGTTGAGCTGTCGCCTGCCTGCCTGAATAAGTCACCCTCGCTTCGCTCTTACTTTTTTACCGTTCATTTTTTAAAATTATACAATAAAGGAGGATTACACTTAAGTATGGCTTTACCAAAACAATTATTGATGGCGAATCGATTATTCATAAAGCTTGAATTGGTGATCTGTTTTTCTGTGTTAACCTCATATTTTTTTATACTTCTTCTCAAACCAAGGGGGTGCGCGGCTAAAATGAATCAGGAAGCGCTGATCAATGTAATCGGTGTTCCAGGATATCATGCATTGACAAAAGTTCCCCTTTGCTTGTAATACAAAGTTTGATTAAATACATTATTTTATAACGTGTTATGGAGCACATGCATCGAAGCTTCTCAGCTGTGCTTGTGCTAAGAAAAGGAAACATTTTAAAAATAACGTAACACGATTGTCAATGTAACCTTTTGTAAGTAGTGCCTGGAGGATTCAGTGTGGAGAAACTGTAGAGACAGCGTGCGTATTAACTTGTGGATTTTTCTGTGAATATTTGGTGGCAGTGTGACGAAGTTGCTTCGGAAGACGGCGTTAGCCGCGGAGCTCAGCTCAGAGCGAAATGAGGTAAATGTGAGGGGAGATGATGACGTGACTCCCCCACCCGCCTTAACTGTCAATCCCCCACAAACACAGTCTCTCGGAATTTGCATAAGCACAGTCTTTCACCTGCAATTTTAACTTAGTTACAAAGTGATCAAAACTCTCGTTTATATCCTGTGTCCTCTCATTAAACTTGTATCCTGCATTACCCGTGGGCATGACAAACGCCAGCGGCAGCCTGTCTATGAACTTAATTTAAACTTTAGGTTTACACTGTGCTTTGTTTCTGAAGTAGGTGCAGGCATGAATATGCTTGTGCAGTATGTGTCACTCGCTCGCTTCTTCTTGTTTCGCTGCCTTCTCAATTGTATAATGCATGTTTTCTTAAGCGCTTTTTGGAGCTCTTCCTGGTTTTCTACGTAATGCGTTGACAGTCAGTTCACGTGATTACGTGGGAGGCGTGATGATGTCACACGAAACTCCGCCCCCCCACTGCCATCGAGCTCAACTCCATTACATTATATGGAGAAAAATAGGTTCCAGTTATGACCATTACGCATAGAATTTCGAAATGAAACCTGCCCAGCTTTTGTAAGTAAGCTGTAAGAAATGAGACTGCCAAATTTCAGCCTTCCACCCGCACGGGAAGTTGGAGAATTAGTGATGAGTGAGTGAGTTAGTGAGGTCTTTGACTTTTATTAGTATAGATAGATTAAAGGAGGGAAAGCAGATAATGTCATATAAACATAAGTTTAAGTAGTGTTTATTTCACATTACAATAATGTGAAAGGAAAAAAAATACAAGTTAACTCTTTTTATTAATAAAACACAATCTAGATACAGGATTACAGTTCATGTACTTGTATTTTCAAGTTTTAACTGAGTGTTTGAAAAGCAGGAATCTTTGTTTGTTTTTGAAGAACTCCAAGTGTGTTTACATGCACTCACAAAATCAGCGTAAGGTCAGAAACCTGGTTTCTTAAATATCTCTGTTTACTCGCATAAGTCCACATGGAGTTCTCCTTTAGGAAAACGGTTTGATGTCATCAACCGGCTTCCGTGAATCCAAACACAAGCATAGAGCCTGTGTCTCCTGAGCAGTGTGGGGATTGTTACTTTTAAAAATAACTTAGTTACATTACTTAATATTTACAGCAGAAGTAACTCCATATGTTATGTAGTCATTTATTCAGAAATATGTGTTACAAATGGTTCATTACTTTTGTTTCTTTTGTATGAAAAACTGCTTGTTTGACTGTCCATCATTTGTTATTAAATTCTAAGCTAATATGTGAACCTTCATGAAACTGACCAGAAACACAGCTAAAAGTGATGATTTTCCTGTGTTTTATGAGTACATTTAATTCTTCATGTGCTGTAAAGAAAATAAGACCCATCCTCAAACCTGAGGCCCTGAAGATTCAACTTATGGACACTAGCTGCTACGTCGCCTGATCACACTGTTTCAGCAAATCTATAGCACTTTTTTTACTGAAATGCATGCATTTCTGTGCTTGTCTGTGCAATTGAATGCTGGCACATTTGCTCCTTGCCTCACACCCAGTGCTGCTGGGATAATAATTATGTACATATCTTCTTTACTTCAACAAAATAAGTATCTATGCTTGTGAAAATAAGAACTGTAAAAAAATGCATTTGAAGTAATCAGTGTGTCACACGGATTGCCTTTAAGAGGGCTGATAATGAAGAGCCACAGGAGATGCAGATTTCAGTACTCCAAACACCTAAGTTAACAGCTCTGCTGAATGACACCAGTAGAATAATGGGAAAGGCTGCATAGCACCCACCATCTAACTTGACGTCTAAATCGATAACTAGAGAAGTTTAACATTACTGTCCAATTGGAAATGCAAACATGTCATGAAAAAATAGCTGCTGCATTTTAACATGTTGTACTGTATATCCATAGACCACAATGTTTATGTAATTTCTATTTGCTGTTGTTATGTCATATATTGATCCAGTTGTTAAAATGACAGAAAGATATCATATCAGGCAGAGGCACTTCTCAAATGTGTGGAGACCAGTAGCTGCGGTGGTCTACGTATGTTTGTCTGTCTGACTCCACTGTCATTGCGCTTATCACAACATGCAAATTAATTATTAAGCTTCAGTTATCTTATGCTACTGAGCTCCTGAATGGATAACAACAATTTAAGTTTTTTATTTTCTCTCAGTGTCAAGTCTTATGCTCAGGTTCTTTTGCTCTCTTCCTGAAACTCCTCTGGAGGTGTCAAATACACGGTCTGATGGAATTGGGGAAGGTGTTTTAGGAGGTAACCCCGTGGGTTTTCCCTTTGTAGCGCTTCATTTCGCCACCTTTCACTGCACACTTTTTAACTGTTATCCCTAGACTTGCATTCTCGTTTGAGAATCGTGTCGTACCCCGCAAGACTAGGAGTAACACGATGCTGAAATTAGTGTGAGGTTAATAAATAAATAAAAGGACCATTCTTTTACAGTTGAATGTCAGCGCTTGCCTTTGATTAGTATTTTTATTCCCCATATAGATTCGAGTTATATTCGAATAGTGATGTTCGTTCTGACAACAGCAGTAAAATGAAAACAGTTGCATGTTCGTCGGAGTGTACAGACATATTTTATTTAGAGCAGTGTACAAGATGATTAATGAAATGTGTGCTTTTCTTATGAGTCTGCTGAGCTTCCTCAAGCCTAATGCATTGCCCTGCAATTTTTGAATTTTGATTTGTTGAGCTACGTCTTGGATTTTCAAAGATAAAAGACAATACACAAAGCTGTATATTAAGAAAAAAAATGTAATATGTAAGCATCTTATAGGATAATTGGTATAGAGTATCATTACAGTGGTTTGCATGAGTGCCAAGCAATGGACTGGATCCAAGCTGATGCGTGTTCTTGCAAGACCAGGATCTTTCTGCATTTCCATTGAAAAGATTAGTTTTTACCGTGGATTAAATAATTTTTACATGTAATATAAATACTATGGTATTTTGGAAAGTTTGTCTGTCTTGCTAAAAATATGTTCGAATGTACTGTAAAGTATGTTAAGAAATTAAAGTAAAGCAGCAATGTAGCTGGTGAAGCTTTTAAAATTGAACTATCTATCTGTTGTTGTTCCCTCAATAGTTTATATTTATGGTGTTCAGAGCTATTTCAATCTATGCTGACATATGTTTTAAAAAATACATTTGGCTGTCATTTGACTGGTAATCCTCACTTTTGTTGTTGGTTCTAATTTGTAGATAGTTAAATAACATGGAGAACAATGGGAGGCCTTCAGCCCCACAAATTATTTTACTGGCTTCTAGCTCTGCTTTGACAACAATCCTGTACATGGTATACAGAAGAAGATCTGAAGTTGTACGCAAGTTGAAGGTACAGTACATATTTTGAATGCCAATGAATATTTAATCCATTTCGGGGTCATGGGAGGCCAGAGCCTACCCCCACAGACTGCAAGGCAGGAACCGTGGATGTGGTGTCAGTTCATCATGGAGTCCAGTCATAAAGAGACCCAGGTTAAAATCGCTAGTTATATTAATCATGCATGGGTTAAGCAGCTTTGGGAATATTATTAAAGTTGTTTATGTATGTTTTTACATTTAGCATACAGGCAGATTAAGTGACCAGTAGGCTTATATTTTACAGTTTAGTGCCTGCTCAGTATAACCAGTCATCTACTTAAATCGGTCATCTTTTATCAGTGTTCTTAAAAAAATAAATAAATAAAGTGAGCACTTTTTTGAGTGCCCTATATTTGCTACCTTTCTAATCAGTTTTTAGTGCTCTGTGAGCACATTTCCTCCACTTATAATGATACATTTCTTTTAGGTTCAACTGTTATTAAATGTTATTATTGGTCGAGCACTTTTCACAATAGTTAAATCAACCAAAGTGATTATATGTCACGTCATGTTTATTGAACAGTTTTTTTTTGTTTGAACTCCTCTAAAGGCCATCAATTATTTTCTAGGAAGCTGCAAAGCTTTCAATAACCGATGAACTGAAAGATGTTTTGACGGAGGCACCAGGAAAATGTGTCCCCTATGCTGTTGTTGAAGGTAATAATCTTTTTTTGTGTATTGAATAGAGCACAGTGTCATCCATTATTAGATAGGGGAAGGCAACCATTCAGTTTCTTTAATTAATCAGTTGCAGGGGCTTACCTCAGTAGTCAAATGAGCAGGTGACTTGTTAATTTTTTACATTAACATGGATGTGAAGATAAGGTTTTGAAAGGATCACATGCAAAATAGTTTGTAATAGTGGGAAAATACCTTTTATTGTTATTGTCTAATCACTTAAGTGAATACTGCAGTGTGTTACTTGAACACCACTCCCAAACAGGAATACCAGTAAAGCAAAAGATGAATCTGCGTGATAATGAGCTAATGTAGGACAAGGTCTTTTTGTTCTGTCACTCCTGCTGTCAGTTCAGACACTGTGAAGAAGCTTAACTGGTGAAAAGGAACTATTGAGCTAATAAACAAGTTCTGTTTTGGCATTCTTTAACTGAATACTTTACAGCATTCTTTTGTCTTCCACACAATAATGGACAGCAATGAATGCATAATGCGCAGTTTTGCCATTCATTTATCACAAAATGGTGAATAAATGAATGTTTTAAAAAGTCCCCACCCTGTATATTGTGTTACATTGGTATTCTAAAGGGTGACTGCCTTCATTCCCCTTAAGAACCCTGTAAATAATGCAAGATAAAATGAGCTATTTCTTTTGTTTCTTTAGCCCACTTTTTCCGAGCTATGTGGTCTAGGGAGACCACAGCTTGTCTGATACCAATAAAGAAATTCACCCTGCTTATCAAAAAGCTTATCAATGAAATTCTTTGTGTTAAATTGATGTCACATTATACGACTTCAAGTCATTGGGTATGTCAGATTTACCCACTGCAGGTGCTAATCACTTTGTTGGACCATCTAGCACAGTCACGCTCACCCCTTTCTCTGATAGCCAACAGTGTGCCGCCTGATGGAGCCTGTTTAATTGCTATGTTAGGTTCACCCATGATCTCTGCCCTTTTTTTTTTCCCATGCTGTTGTGGGATATAAAATACAAGATATCCGACAGATGGGTTCTCTTCTATTTGTGATGTCTAAAGCACCTGCATTCATTATTCCTCATCTCTGCATTATAGGCTCTGTACTTACAGATAAACATACATTGGTTGTCAGCTTTCATGCACACAGAGCCCACCATTTTGACTAAAGTTAAAATTAGACTTGCTTCATTTAGTCCTAGCGTGTCGTGGAGTAGCTGGACTGAGTTGCTGGGTATGCCACATTATGCAACCGGCTTCATGGGAGTGTGTTGCTGACTGCCTTCAACTCATTATGATTATGTAAAGGCTATGGCTGAAAATTCCTGGAAAAGTCACATAATGTGACATAACGTTTAGCAGAAAGTAGTTTATCTAGGGAAGGTACTGTAGTTAGTAATTTATGTGCTGATCATGTTCCATTTAGGAAACTAAACCAGATTGGTTCTGAATTTGACATGACATAAAAAATACAATGGTTGGATTTTTACTAATTTTCTTTTCTCCTAAGAAGAAAAAATGACTTTTTCAGTATTGTCTTAGATCAGACAAAAATGCATTTTTACTTGCAACAAAAGCCTCGCTTGCATTTGACATTAACATGTGTTTTGATACTCCATTCAGGATTGGATAGCACTTGACTACAGTACAAAAGAAAAACTGGGAGTAAATACACTTGTGATCAGATCACTTAGACCACACTTGGATGTGTTCAGAAATGTATAGTGACAACAATTGACACAACATGTAAGCAAAAGCAGATTTAAATTTTGTAACATAATCAACATATAAAATTAACGTTTATGCCAGGTGTATAAAGGAAATTGTTTTAAAATGTGGGAACATTAAAGAATAAGTCATTCTTGATAAACATCAACAAATTCATTACCAGAAGCGTCCCGTCAGAGTATAACTACCATTATAGTTATTCAGCTAGCTTTTGTTTCAAAAGAGAGACTGTTTTTCTGTAGAAATGATAAAAAAAATAATTAAAAGCTGATTTTGTTTATTCTTCTTGTAGGAGTAGTTAAAGCTGTTCAAGAAACACTGGATAGCCAGTTTGTAAAAAACTGCAAAGGAGTGATTCAACGACTGACCCTGAAAGAGCATAAAATGGTATGGAATCGAACAACGCATCTTTGGTAAGATAATGATGGCAAGCCTTTAATTCAATAAAGGCACTGATTATTATTGTATAGGTCTTTTTGGCTCACAGTTTATGCCACTCATCCATTAATTTTCATTCCAATTTTATATTAGTTTAGTTTAAGCAAAAGAGCCTATCACTTCATCAACAGGTAAAAGGCAAGGACTGGTTCAAGCCCCACTGTAAGTCCTTTAGAGCAGTGTTTTTTAACCTCTGGGTAGCGACCCAAAATGTTGCCAGTATGTCCCAGCTTGTCGTACTTGGGTGCTCAAGTTGGTCACGATGAGACATCTAAGCCAATAACAGCACTACTTGATATATATCCCTGTTTTGTAACTATGGAAGTTTCAGGAAAAGGGATCCCCTCCTCCTTCCTTACATTTGTGCTCAATTCACTAAGGGAGACTCCCCTCCATTTTACACTTGTGCTTTTGATGCACAAAGGGGGACAACTTTTACACTTGCGTTTTCGATTAATAAACAGGGTTCAAAAACCCATGGCTCTTAACCTTCGTGCTTTTTTCATTAAGAGGGACCTCCAAACCCCATTCCCACACCCGATGCATTGTGGGTCATCAATAAATGTAAAAAGGTAAAACTGGGCTGTGAGACAGTAAAGGTTCTAATTTACACCTGGAGTGGAATTGACTTGCCAACAGTGACTGTTTGAAGTTGGTGTTGTGTAAAATATTTAAGCTTTGGTATAAAGGTTTTTGGGAGTTGCTCATTTATTCTTTATTTTGTCTAGGTAAATAGACATTAGCTTTATGTTCATAATATATAGATAAAAAGTTTTTTTTGTTTTTTTTTATTCTTTAGCTGTGATTTTCTTGCATGATGTTTTTTATAAAATGGATTTCGGACTTGGCACTTTTTAAACTAGATTAATAGTTGATAACATTATATTTCCAATATTTGGTTAAATTTGAAAAATACTAAACTGTATTTTGAGCTGCCTCTAAATTAAACCTTATTAGTTTAGTTAGCAGCCATAAATTGACCCTGTGAGGGTGAGAGTGTGTTATGGACTAGTGCTGATTGGTTCTTGTTTTTTGCCCTGTGATGCTGGGATTGGTGCTTAGCTCCCACAACCCAGAATTTGACAAAGTGGCTACAAATAATAGATGGATAGGTATTGCTGAACCAAAATTCTTGAAATGCTAATATTGTACAGTTTTAATAATTGAGTTTTTCAGTAACAGTATATTCTGCAACTCTATTTGAAACACTCCCCAATTTTGACTTCCTACAACTATTATTAATACCACTAGTGGTGTAATTTTCTTCCAAGGTCCACAGACCTTTTTGTGTGAATCTGGATGGGTGAATCCTGAACTGTATATGCCAGTTAATAAATGAATGGGTGCTTGGAAACAGATATCTGTAGACATCCAATCAGAGAATGAATGCAAAGCGTCTGTTCCTTTATCGGGACAGTGTTGGATGTGGTATTAAAAATTGATTAATCTTGCCATCTACAAGTTAATCAATTACAACTCAAATGTCAATAATGGGATAAAAGTGGCAATAATGAAAGGCTGTGTGTGTGTTTGTTTTTAAATGATAAGCATTATTCCTGCGGTCACATGCTGAAATTCTCCTGTCTTGAACACAAAGCTTTTCCGAATGTGACCTTTGCTGGTTTTCTTTTCATGTTGTTCTAATGCAGTATTAGTAGCACAATCGGCCATTTTCATATGTAATTTTTCATCTCACTTCTGTCTCGTATTATTGTGGCATTCGAAGTTACATATCCACTTGCAGTCACTCATCAATGCAATAAACTTTAACTCAGTACTACTGGTACTGTAAAAAAGCTTGTACCATTATGTTTTCAGCATTTTGGCATTGACTTGGTACCAAGGTATCTGTTCCTGTAACTTCCCTGCCGGAAGATGAAGCTGGCCTTTTTCTACAAGAGGAGGAATTTGGAGAGTTGGGAAATTCTGAACAGCATAATCTTAAAACCACATATTTTTCCGACCTGCTGAAAAATGTTTAAAAAAAAAAAAAAGCTTGACCTTCTATACAATGTTGAATATAATGCAATGAAAAGGATAAAAAATGCCTGCATGTCCAGATTATGTTAGTAAATTTGTGGTATACAAGGAGTTGCCATGAATTTGTGATGAAAGGTTTTACTGAAATCCATTTCTGAATCTTGCTCAAATTACTTTATTTGTTAGTCCAAGAGTTCATGATAGAGACTAAATTAATATATGCTAAATACTGAGAAGACCCATTTATTTAAACTGGATTTTTAAAGTATGCAAAAATATGCATAGGTACTTCAGTGTAGTGACACTTTAAAAAATGTAAGCTGAACTCACTTAGTGCAGTAATGCTATCCTGCAAGTATGTAGTGTATAATAAACCTGTTTTCTTGAATATTTTGTTACATCTGTCATGTGAATCTCTCTAAAAAATAACATCTACATGAAACATGGCTGGCTAAATAGAGGGAAATTTACTTTTTCATGTCAGAAAAAAGCTTAAGTTGTTAGGGAAAATTGAAAATGGCTAGATTTTGCTTAGTTAACTTAACAGACTTGGTGCAGAATGACAAACTTAAATTAGTAACAAATATTTTTTATTATTTTAATTGTATAAGCTTTTTATTTCTATGTTATTAATTATAAATTGCCTGGCCAAAAGAAAGCCACATGCTCTAATATTTGCTTGGATTGCCTTTAGCTTTCATTATGACACACATTCTCCATGATATTGTTTTGATAAGTTTATGCAATATCACAACATTTATTTCCATCCAGAGTTGCATTAATTTTTTCCAAGATCTTGTATTGATGATGGGAGAGTCAGGCCACTGTGTAAAGTCTTCTCCAGCACAAGATTCTCAATGGGAGTAAGGTGGTGGCCAATCCATGTGAGAAAATTATGTCTCGTGCTCTCTGAACCACTCTTTCGCTATTTGAGCCTAATGAATCCTGCCCTGTGCCATCAGGGGAAAAAAATCCATTGATGGAAAAACCTGCTCATTTAGTATATTCATGTAGTCATCTGACCTCATTTTTGGGCACATAACATTGCTGAATCTAGACCTGACCAACTGAAGCAACCCCATATCATGACACTGCCCCCACAGGCTTATATGGTAGGCACTAGGCATGATGTGTGCATCCCTTCATCCACCTCTCTTCTTGCCCTGATGTGCCTATCATTCTGGAACAGGGTAAATTGGGACTCCTCAGACCATTGTTCCAGAATCCAATCTTCATGCTCTTTAGCAATTTGAAGCTTTTTTTTCCCCAAATAGCCTCACATATACATGGTTTTCTTAAGGCTACACATAACTGTTAGTTCTATTGTTGATTTTTTTTTTAACGATTTTATTTCACCAAACATTTAAGTGATCTCCGATTATGAACATTCATGTTTTTTTTTTTTCAGACTACATTTCTTCCTCGAAGATGTCGATTCACCACTATCCTTTGAAGTTGTAATACTGCATTGGACAGTTCTTAACTCAATTTTAATAATTTCAGCACTCTCCTTAGTTGTTTTCTTTGCTTGATGCCTGCCAATAATGTGACCTTTTTGAAATAGCGTAGCATCTTTTCCATGACCATGTTCTGACATGGTTGTTTAAGAAGTGAGAAGTTACCCACTGCATCAGTTAGGGTTAAATCACTTGTTGCCAGCTAAAACATATTAATTGCTGCAGTGCTTATCCAATGGAAGGGTATTGCCTATTTGTTGAGTTAAATCCACATGGTGACTTTTTTTTGGCCAGGCAGTGTACAGTTGTGTTTGAAAGTTTGTGAACCCTTTCGAATTTTCTATATTTCTGCATAAATATAACCTGAAACATCATCAGATTTTCACTCGAATCCTAAAAGTAGATGAAGAGAAACCAGGTAAACAAATGAGACAAAAATATTATACTTGGTCATTTCAAACAGAACTGTATTTTATATTATTATCAATAAGAAATATTTCTTAGCAAAATTCTGTTCCATGGCAGCTAAAAGGCTTGACTTTTTTTTTTTTCTTCTTCTTCAAATGATTTTCTTCTCGTGCCAGGAATGACTGTGAGAAAATAATTGTCCAACCAACAAACACTGTACCCTTTGACTTGGCATCACATGATGACAGCATCAGGACCTCTGTGAGAGTTGTGAGGCCGCTTGATGTTTCTGAACTCGACCTTGAAACAATTTACGAAAAATTCCACCCTACAGTTCAGTCTTTCAGTGATGTTATTGGACATTTTATCAGTGGAGAGCGACCGAAAGGCATCAGGGAGACAGAAGAGATGCTGAAAGTGGGCACAGCAATAACTGGAGTAGGAGAGGTAGTGTTGGAAAATAGTCTTATAAAACTGCAGCCTCCCAAACAGGGAATGCACTACTTTATTAGCCAGCTGGATTACGAGGGCCTTCTGCAAAAGCAACAGTCAAAAGTAAGGACCTGGAAGATCTTGACTGTGGCCTTTGGTGTTGCAACATGCATTATTTTCTTCCTCATACTAAAAAAGCAATACAGACGTTACAGAGAACAAAAAAGGCTCCGGGCCCTTCAAGATGAGCTCCGGGAGCAGCAGAGGAAGTCTGCAGCCTGGACTGAAGAATCCATTTCACCAAATACGTGTGTGATCTGTTTGAGCCGAGATCGATGTTTTGTATTTTTAGAATGTGGACATGTCTGTTCTTGCGATGAATGCTATCGCGCATTGCCTATGCCAAAGACATGCCCCATCTGTAGAAAGAACATTCTAAGAGTTGTGCCACTCTACAATAGTTAACCAAAGATCTGTTTGGGTACTTTGTTTTAATATATATATATATATATATGTATGTTTTTTTGCTTTTTATTCTGACCTGATTTACTCCAGAAGCTTTCTTTAATGTCAGCAAATTGCTGCTACTGGAAGAAAAGTGCAGTTGAAATTTCTTGGTATCTTTTTTTTTTTTTTTTCCCTCATCAAATCTTTGAAAATATTTAAAGTACACAATACCTGATATGAATCACTGCTGTTCTCTCGTATATCAGTTTCTAGGTATTTTGCTTAATGCAGAGAATGGGAAACTAATGGATTATGTATCCTTTGAAGTCCTTTTAGCATTGGGGCTATTCCATTTGTTTATAAGACCAGGCAATGCTGTGATTGTCATGCCTCCCCAAGAGTATCTGCCCTTTTCTCTAGTTGCATTTAGGGATAAATAGCGCCACCAGCCTTATCACTACATTATATTAGTACTGCAGAGGAAATTTCAAACACCTTTTATAGAGTGAGTGATAACAGTTCTATCATTGGCGTTCTAAGCCTGTCACTTCATTCATTCACTGCAGACTACGGTGAGACCCCAGTCAAGAAATTCTGTTCTTTCAGTTACAACTGCGTAGACAAATGGAAAGGGCTGACCATTGGTCCAGTAGTAAATGGCAAGTAATATTTGACTATCACAACCTTATTTTCTGCATGGTGTTTCCAGCAGTGCCCTGTCTAGCAGCATTACTCGAAAAAGGATGCCTTTAATCATGATGACATTCTTGCATTCTGATTTTCTAATATTTCCTAAACCTTTCTGCTAGTTGGTGCCTCTTAATGCTGCAGTGTTACTGGCATGGGATGTTTCGAAAGGTTTTCTTGTGTTTGCCGAATATCTTACCTGAGTGTGAATTAAAAAAAAAAATGTAAAGAAAGCATAAATGGTAGCTGAAATCACCTGTCAAAGTAGCAAAAACATCTAAAATGCAGTGACACTAAAACACTTCCATTGTAAAACCAAAAGCACAGCTGGAAAGAAAACAGTAATGTGTCAGTTATAATGGAAACTTTCACACGCTGTAAGGAACTGTGAATGTGTCACTTTCTACATGTAAACATATTTTCAGAAATTCGTAGCAATAGTATTTACTGTATACTGTATGTCTATAATGGAGAAGAAACAACAGGCATATGGACCGTCTTCTACTTGAGCCTTTATTTTCTTCTATTTATATTGTAACACACTCTGCATTTTGATTTCATGGATCAAAAATGGATTACATATTTTAGGTATTCCAGAACATTATCTGTCCAGTTTATAGGCATGCAAGTCTGTGCACATGATCCCTCAATTCAAATGATGCTTGCCACATAGTTTTTACCATTTCTGAAATAATAGAGGTGTATTGATTTTGTCCAACAGAGATAATGATTTTGCACTCATTAGCCACAGCCGCTGCTAAATTGGAGAAGAAGAAGAGGAATATTGCTTTTTTCTCAATGAGATAATGATTCTTCCATCTTTCACAACATAAAATATTGGCTTGGAATATTGGAATATTGGCTGTGATTTTGTGTAGGTGAAAAAAACAAATACTGGACAGTTTTTTGTTGTGTTTTTTTTTTTGTTTTGTTTTTTTGGAGTACTTGAGATGTATACTTAACCCTGTAGGTCAGGAGACCTCAAGTTCACTCTCGGAGGGCCTCAGTGATTGCAGGTTTTTCTTCTAACCCAGTTGGTTATTTGGAAGCCAGCCTTTTCCAGTAACAGAACTTCTTTTAACTGTGTGGCTTGTTAGTGTTTTTAGGCTGTTACTTTAGATCACTATTATATTGTATTATATTGTATATTCTCTCGAAGGATATCATCCAAATGATTTGTGGTTGGGAGCATATTAGTAATTCTCAGTCCTGTTTTCCAGTTGTTTTATTAAAACAGATGAACACATCAAGATGTCGGTTAGATGGTGAGCTGCTGTTCCTTTTGCAGTTTGCATCTCATTCTTAATTGACAGCTGGTTAAGAAAACAAGAAGTAATTAACAGCGGAAATGTAACTAAGACTAAAATAAACATTTGAGGGTTGTGAATCTTAATAAGGGAGTGCACTTCAATGAAGCACAAAAACTGAAGGGGGGTTGAGCTTGTAGGTGTTGGGATGCAGGAGCTCAGATGAACAGCCAGTTGGATTGTATATTTATGTCACATGACGTACACAATGAAATCTCTCAGAAGGGGTCAGACCCTGGGCCATGGCACTACAAAACGCTCTTGCTACATAACACACCCATTACAAGACACATCTACTCAATAATCATCATTATTTCTGAGTAAGGTAACACCTTCTACAACCCTAATCTCAAGAAAGGAGATTTTATGAGATGAACACGCAAGGAACACCTTTAGAGAGTGAGAAAGACACAAATGACTGAGCCTATCATATAAAATGACTAATGTTTAATGCAAAGGCCTCTAAACATCACCAATGTGTACAGGTTGATTGGTTCATCAACAGAAACCAAGTCCAAGGACTTGACCTGAGAAGCACTGATGTAGCTGCTGCCCACATCTGCCTTTTCAGATTACAGACAAAACCGGATAGAGCATACATTTGGCAACATTCTGCACTTACCAGGCCTTGACGTTGATCTAGTGCCACTTCTGTTACAAAAATCAGACTTGGCCACATGACAGGGACATGTTGGGCTCGCGTTTCTTAAACACTTGAACAATGTTTTTTAATTGCAGATATAGAATTAAATGTATCCAAGTGCAAATGTGTACCCAGTTTTCTCAACTTTTTTATTGTGTAACTCTCGGCGCTCTCAAGATTTAAAAATGCATGTTAAAAAAGTCTTAACTGGATTTGATTTTAAGCTTCAACTTTTTTTTGTGCGTGTGGAAGGCTGATTAAATAGAAAAATGTTTAAACATTGTTAATATGGTAATTTCACATCTGCTATAAAATATAAGTACTGTTTATGAAATTGGAAAAGTGTGTTTAATACAATAAACCATATACTTTCTTACGCTTCTCCTGTCCCCTAAAACTTCAGTGTGCCTTAACAGTTCAAAATCTTTGAAGCCTAGCACCAGTCTCTGTTTAGAAGCCTGTTACTTGTTTATAAATATAAATCATTCTAATATCGAGTCATGGAGGTAACAAACACAGTGACTAAGCCCAAGTTCATTTATACCATTTGATGCATGGAGGGTAACTAAACATTTTTCCATGAGTACAAATGATGAAATAAAAGAAGAAGAGTGTGTGGCACCCAATGCAGAGCCTTAGGAAGACAATGGTAAGCAAACATTCACATCACAGGCTGCCAACCTGCTAGGCAATTAGCTTTGAAGATGCAACTCTACTACCAGTGATACACTTTCATGAAGATGCTTCTGTTTAGGTCAAAGAGAAATTTTGCAAATTTGTTTAATGTTAATAATGTTTCAAAATGTCTTGTGATTTTAGGATGTCCAGAACTGCATCTGTTCTTCCTCATATACTAATTGTTCTAGTTCCTTTTCACCCAATATTGTAGATTACAGTCAGCCTTTGCATCAAAAGTCACCTACTAATGCATCAAAATGACTTTTATCTTAGAGTGCTTAAAGAGGTTAGTGAGAACGCCTACAAGCTCTTGACTCACATTTTTTAGAAATGCAGCATACCTGCATACCAGGGGAATTCAAAAAGACTAGGGACTAGTAAATATCCCATCATATAAAAATGAGATTAGGCTGATCTGACTATAGGACATTAAACTTAACTGCATCACACATAAATTAATGGAAGAATGTACAGTAGTAAGGAATTTATGTTGATATTCAGGAGGCTTTTGATAAAGTTCCACATGAGAGAAGCGTTGTATATTTGCCTGCCATGAGATGACTGCATCAGGGCACTGCTCTTACATAAACTCAAAAATTAAACAGGCTTAATTACAAAACAATACAGAAAGAAAATATCCATCCATTTCCTGCACCCAACTGTGGGCAGTTCAAGGTCTCAGGGCCAGACTTGGTCTGGCAGGAATCTGCTCTGGTATGGTGGGCAGGCTACAGCGGTACAAGCTTAGGACCCATCGGACCAATTGGACCAACTTAGAGTTTAAACTGAACCATCAGGATTTTACCGGAAGAACAAAAATATCCATTTAGTTGAATAGATGAAGGTCCAGGACCCGACCAGCACTGACCATTAGGATTACACTGTACTGCAAAGCAAACTAACCAGCCTCAAATATACCACAGGAAAGCAAACAATCAGATGTATATACACTGCCTGGCCAAAAAAAAAAGTCACACACTCTAATATTTCGCTAGACCGCCTTTAGCTTTGATCACAGCACACATTACTGTGGTATCGCTTCGTTAAGCTTATGCAATGTTTCATTTATTTCTGTCCAGAGTTGCATTAATTGTTCACGAAGCTCTTGTATTAATGATGGGAGAGTTGGACCACTGCTTGCAGTCTTCTCCAGCATATCGCAAAGATTCTCAATGATGTTAAGGTCTGGACTCTGTGGTGGCCAATCCATGCGTGAAATTCATGTCTCATGCTCCCTGAACCACTCTGTCACACAATTTGAGCCCAGTGAATCCTGGCAAAGTGAGGTACAGTTCTTTTTTTGTACTAACAACTATCCTATGTAATAAAGAGACAAAAGGAGATGATAAAGCTATGGGGTACCATGAAGGCTAACTCCATTTATTAAAATAAAACATAAGGCATAGCATATTGCAAAAGAAAAGAAACGTTGTGATGATGTGAGACTCCAAGATACATTAATTAAGATGGTGGTGTTTCCGGTGATAAAGTTTCTTGGCAGGAAGAGGCGGGTTCAGGAGGGTGATAACCGGAAGTGACATCAGAGAGAGAGAGAGAAAAGTCATTAGTCGACAGCACTCTCTGGCTTTCTGGGGGAAGATTACAATTACCCAAACCCTTAAACTGTCCACTGTGCACATGCATGTAACAACAAATATTAATTAAATATGTCAGTGAGAATCAATAAATGGGCCTCATTTCTGACAGTTGCAGATGAACGACACACATTTTCCTGTTCAGTTGGAAGGCTGATATTTAAGCTTAGCAAATGCAATGACTGCGCTGCTTCTCCTCCAAGGCAAACTGAAATAGTAACAACCTCTTGACAAATATCTTGCAGCTCATTTAATTAAGATATTTGCTCTTCCTTCACAAGAGCGACTGCACATCGATAGATGGGCAGTAAAGGTGCAATTTATTTTGGAGGGTTTGCAGTCGACTATACAAACCTGTCGTTGGATGCCGCTGCGCAGCTTTTACCGAGCATCATCAAGATGTCTTCAGAGACGTTCTATAAATAACACACATGAGGTTTAAAGAGACCTTTTCACATCTGTAATATTTAGTATGTATCCGCTTCGGAATTTTTAGTACACAGTATTAAGGAAGGGACATATTTTTTCCAAGTTTGCTTCAATCAATTCGAATACCTCTAATAATGTAGATGTATAGTATAAATTTAAAAAGAGTATCCCACCTCTTATAGGGTTACCGGGGCTTCAGCCTGGACTCAGGCCTGGTGGGTTTGCCTGCAGGCAAGTGTCTGGGAGCTGGGTTTGCCACAGCCCGAAATCACAACATGACACTGCCCTCCTGTGGGTGCACCATGTGCAGGAGGAATAGGAGATGGGCACGATGTGCCCTGGGTGGAGGTCAAAGGCAGAGGCCTTGGCATACTGGAATCCAGTCACACAGACTGACTCTTGGGACGTGGAATGTCACCTCTTATAGATGGAAGGAGCTAGAGTTGGTGGGTGAGATGGAGCACTACCAACTAGATATAGCTGGGCTCATGTCCACCCACTGGCTTGCTTCTCGAACCAAACATCTTGGAAGATGCCACACTCTACTTTACTGTAGAGCTGCCCAGAGGGAGTGGTGTCAGGCGGGAGTGTAATAGCCTGTATCACAGAAGTTTGAGAGACTAATAACTAACTAGAGCAGTTTGATCCTTATATAGGGTAGTTCTAAAAAGAGAACACTTTACTGTAGGGAAGAAAAAAAGCAGATCGGAAAGAAAAAGGAATCAGAGATTGATAGAAACGAAAAGGAAAAGAAAGGAGATCAAATGAAGGAAAGAAGCAAGGCAGGAGGTGGAGAGATCTGGTGCAAGTGAGCGGATTAGAGGTGGAGAAGGCAGACAGATGGGGGGAAGGTCCATAGGGGTGCATGTGAATGGCGCTCGGGGACTGCTGGCCACTCCACCTGAGTGACCTGGGAGCCAGAGTGGCAGAAATGCTGACTCGCCAAAAAGTAGCAGCGCAGTTACAGGGGAGTGAGGGGCTAAGAGAGGTGTCCTGTCGGTGGTGACATGTACCACAGGGTCGTGGGAGTGGGAGTCAGAGATTTGATACAAAGGGACTTGAAGGGACCCGAATCTAGAAGCATCATGTAAGGGTGGCTGAACTGCAGATTAGTTAAGTCAAGGAGACTTCAGCTTTTAAGGATTGCATTTTTAAGGACAATTTCTTAACGGGTTTTTAACTTTGTTTTTATAGGAATATTTATTTGATTAATTTTTAACCTCCAATGGAACACCTTTTTAAGGTATTACCGTATTTACTCATGTACCACTCACCCTCATGTACGACACGCACCCTAATTTTTACAAAGAAAATCGGGAAAATCATTTTGCCCCGTGTACGACGCGCGTTGTGATTGTATAGGAAGCGTTTAGAGAGAGAGAGTGAGAGTGCAAGCGAGAGAGAGAGAGTGCGAGCAATTGAGTGAGAGAGAGTGCGAGTGTGCGAGCAAGTTAGCAAGAGAAAGAGAGTGAGCGAGCCCAAGCAGAAGAAGTAAACATTACACAATTACATTTCCTCATGTATGACGCGCACCTGATTTTCTAATGCTAATTTTCGGGAAAAAATGTGTGCGTGGTACACGCGTAAATAAGGTACAGTATTTATTTATTGAACTTTTTGCACTGCACAATTTTTGAACACTGTTTTGATTTTTGAATTATTTTAAATAAAAGCACTTGGTAACTATGCATCTACCCCTTGTTATGTGCGTGTTTTGTCCTCGTCTGTCTGGCTCATCCAGTCACGTTATCAAAGGTTCCCAAAAAGGAAGCAGGTGCATGGAGCTCACCTGCACTGTCACAGGGAGTGGGCTTCTTATTGAGCCCCTGCCTGGGAGATGCCATGTTGGAGTTTGTCCCGGAGAACAAGAGGTCTGCCTCTGTGTGGCTGAAGGTTGCAAAGTGGAGGGCTCTGACTGCCATATGTGCTTTTAAATAAACTGTTAAAAAAATTAAAGGAACACTTTGAAAACACATCAGATCTCAATGGGAAAAAATGTGTTAGGAATGAGAGGATGCCATATCCTTTGATGGAAATGAAAATGATCAACTGCCTGCATACTCTTGCCGTATGAGGCCAGGATGAGGATCAGTGCCTGTAAATCTGGGAGGTGATTCACTGCCTCATGTGGAAGAGTTTAAGTACCTAAGAGTCTAGTTAACGAGTGAGGGGAAAAGGGATCTTGAGATCGACAGACAGACTGGGACAAGGAGCGCAGTTTTTACCAAAAATATTCAATTAACCAGGCTTAGTGGTTGTACTTGTGAGCAATATTAAGCATAAATTCTGTAGAGAAAAGGCTGCACAATTTGAAAATCAATGTAGCATTTGCAGTATTGATGTCCATGGAGAAAACACAAATTTGATTTAAAATATTATTATAAAACTAGGGGGGCTACCCCCTGCTTACTTCGCTCGCCATCCTTGGTTAAATGTCTTGGCACAAATTCTTGTCTCACAGCTTAGGATTTTATATATATATAAAGTAGATATAGTTTTCAGAAAAAAATGGCAAATCATATCAGTGCCAGTGGAGGCTCATTTTAAACATTAGGTGGGGTTGACAGATATCACCTCTTGTACATAATGGATAGTCATTATTATTGACTTCGACGACGTTTTGGCCCTCAGTCTTCAGAGTGTGCTCCCCTTCAGTATGCTGCAGCCTTTAAGGAGTGCACGCCTCTTGGGTTGTTGCTCAGTGTTATTTTTATAAAAGATGCCCACTCATTATCAGAAGGGGGTCCAACTTGGTGTCCGGAGCAGGCACTCCTTCACTTTCATCAATGGTGCCCCTCAGATGAACGTGCCCTAAGTGGCCTCCTAAGTCGCCTAATTGGTTGTCAGGCCCTTCTTATTCTCTGTTGTTGTCCATGTGGAATATAAGTGTATTTCCCATGATCGTGTCGGTTTTCCTGCTGGTACATCTATTATCATCCAACATCCTAAACGATACACAGACTGTGTTAGTTAGCAACTCTAAAATGTTTGTCTCCATGTTTATGTGAGGGTACATATGCGAGAGCCCTGCCAAGGTCTGATAACTTTTACAGGGTCTATTCCTGCCTTTTACCCAATACTGCCAGAATAGACTATGGCCCCCTTGTTTTATCTTGGTGGAGTAATATATTTTGCTCTACTTACCCCTATTGTATTATTAATATGTAGCCTTAGAATGCCTAATCTCACAGACTTACCACTGTTTATAAGGTATTATTCTGTATAACTTATCCCCACCTTCCCTTCTATATCTATAACCTCAGGCAATTAGATGTAGTAAAAAGACAAGCAATAGTTAAGTTACACATACAATAATGTATTGCTGATAATATTCATAGATAATAACAAAATGCAAAGTACATTTGAATATTGGCAACCATACAACCTGATTAAATGGTGATGTGTAATTCAGGTGGCACACAGACTTGTAGTTACTTAATGTCTCTAGTTAAGGCATCATTGGTGCTCAGCTTTTAGCCACATATCTGTTCAAAATGGCTAAAGCTGTGCTCTTCATTGTGTTGTCTTCAGTTCATGGTGTGATGGTCTTCTTCAGTTGTTAGCAAGAGATACGCTTCTTTCATCATATGTTGGTTAGAGAGAGAGAATGTGGTTGAGCAAGCAAATTTATAGGTTTTCTGTCCAACCCCCTACAGCCAATAGGATATCATGGTACTTAAAGGCCTCTGAGACAAGCCAATTCCAAACAGACACATCCCCCAAATCCTGTCATAAAATTAAAAAGAAAAGTCTAAAAAGGGGGATGGGGGCAAACAAGAATGCCTCTTACCAAAGTAGCACTAAATTACATTGCTTCGCTTAAATTACAAATAAAGACATACAAAACATTTATCAAGTTATATGCAAAATCTTACCTCACAACACCCCTCATGACTCTAAATAATATAGCATTTATGGATGTGTTTTTTAGGATTATCCTTATGTCAGACATACCTATTAAGAAATTCTCGCGTTTATCCTCACTGTCTGCTGGACTTGTTCATGTAGTGATTATGTAAATGAGTAAGAAATCTTAACAAGAGTTCACGTATCCCTCTCATCTTTCATTATGTAGAAAGATTCTCATGGCCCTTCAACAAATTTCAAGGAATTTCTAATCAGTCCACTTGCATTCTGCAAGAAACACAATTAAGTAGATTGTGTAATTGGCATAAATTTCAACAAGTTAACAGTTTCTATTACAGATAGCAGCAATAGAATTTTAACTAGTGATTATCACTACTCAAGTAATCAGCAATTCATTTTTTAACTAAAGTTATAAATCGAGATTTGTATATTTTTTAAGTAATTTGACATTTCTTTGTTTTTATTTAGTGTTCAGTTTCATCCAAAGTGGTTTAAAAATCACAGTCGTGTGGTTGTCTCTGTGCTGGAGAGCTTGAAGACTGGTAGAAAGGATAATCACACAGGGATTTAGTCCTGAACTACAAGCTGGCCGTGATGCATATTCAGTTGATTTGTATTTTGAGGTGATTCCAGGCCATACTGGCAGTTCCATTTCCAAAGATTAATGACAAATGGTTAGAGCATTATGTTTACTGGTGATAGGCTTATGCTGAAACTAAAATGGAACATTACAGGAAGAGGGCCTATCAAAGAGCAGACCACAGCATGAATTGAAGGTCTATAATCATTGGATGGTTCCTCTGTTAAAGACCCCTAGGCAGTGAGTTGCTCTTTCCAAAAGGGTATCTTCTGTGAGCACCTCAGATTGAGGGAGTGGAGTCTGGGTCACGTTCCTCTAAGGAAGTCTGCAATATTCTGCCATAATGCCAAAGGATAGGCAAGGCAACCTAGCACAGCTGTTGTTCTATAACCCACAGACCATGAGCAGGTTTGAACCATCGTTTTGGCCCCACCTAGGCGTTGTAAGGGAACCACAAAAAACTCTTATGTAATGTCAAAGCTTAGCAATCACCTAGACTTGAATAGAAAAGATCACCAAATGGTGTGAGAGTATGAAACAAGTGTGTGGATGGCAGCAAAGTCCAAAGAAACATCTTAAGAGATTATGAATGACAGAGAAGGTGTGACAGAGTATGCGATGCCAACTCTTAAAATTATACTACATTGCCATCACGGCACAGTATGCCATGTCAAAGAGAGTTTAATCCTACAACAATCTATTTTGCGAGAGAGAGACAGTAGAAGAAAGGAAGGAAAAAAATATATAGAAAATAGTAAAGGGTATAGTTATATTCAGTTATTGGGTTCTTTGAGTGGTTAAGGTAGATCAAAGAAAGAAATGAAAACAAAAATAAAAATAATATAAAAAATAAAAACCCCATTTACCTATTGTTCAGTAGAGATACGGCTAACCGAGTTACAATAGGAGGTCCAGTTTGTATCACTTCATTGTCTAATGACCTTTCCAAACAACAGCATTCTGCTCAGGTAGGTCAAGTGTAGAGAACAGTTTTATTTCCAGAGAAGATTTCCTGCCGCTGTGCAAATTGACAGATAAATTGTCAACTAAATGCAAGCACAAGTTTTGCATTTGTAATCCAAATCCAGGATAGTCCATATGGTGTTACAGTTATCAAGCGGGGTCATTTTTGTTAAATCGCTTGTAATTCGACCTCTCCAAATTAGAATCATTGCTGTTATTGAACTATCTGGAGTATAAACACATGTTTGGTCTCTTTGTAAAGGTAACATTCACTAGTTTCACCCTTAGTACTCAGAATCACTGTAGGTGTGACTGATCAAAAGTTATGCACATTAGAACTCACAAAAAAAAATGAATTTTTTTGTTCTCGCCTAAGTTTTTTTGTGAAAATAAAGGAAAATAAAGCTGCAGTAGGCAGGTGGGGACAGAAACACACTATGTACCAACAGAATAACTTGTTGACTACTCAAATTTCAAATTTGAAAAGAATACCTGTAAAAATGACATTTTTACACCAGTTTTTATGTGGGCATGTCCAGGTGCTTTTTAGAGGGACCATTATCCACATTTTGGAACGTATGGAAAAAGTGTAATAACTTTTGAATGCTTCAACCCACATATATCAATGAGGGCTCTACTGAAAGCTTACACCTAAAGGAATCTATATCTACACACAGTGTCACTCTATTAGTTATAAAAATAATAAAAACAATAAAAAATACACATTTCTATGTAAAAATAGTCAATACAAGTCTTATGGGCCAAAAATATATATATATTTTTTTTACTTTTTTTATAAAATGCACACAAACTATATACATTTCTTTTACAAACTGTTACAACACAGCTCAGCGTTTTTCCATGTGCCACTTGATGGCAGCAATCACTAGCAAGCAGAAAGCACAAGGTCGTGTCACATGTCGGTCTCTGCCATTAGACGTCTCCTGGGCGATTGATACTTTACGCGCGTACATGCATCTATTATTTAATCGAGAGTGTATTTACGTTTATCTACTTTATTCATATTTAAAATGCGAAAAACTTGGCGAAATCACAATAAACAACCACGCACCAAGTCTGCAGACTGGCACAAATGCCACCTTCGCGCAGCTCCGATCGTTTGTTTACAAGTTAGTATGGCAAGTTACATATCAAAATGCTCGGCTGCTCATTGGCTGTAAGTTTTGAGTGTCACTCACAGTGTCCAATCAAACTGGTAGATTCTACCAGGGTTTGGAGTTGTATGTCATCGTTCAGCTGTCTGTGACACTCGTTGGCTATACGAGGTGCCAGTCAACCCCAGACCCGTCGTAATTGGCCAACTTAGGTGTCAATCAGAAGCTAACACTTCCGTGTTACATGCGGTAGCATGGTTATCGCCGACAGAAACAAATTACGTCTGATATGATCAAAAGAAATGAAAAAAAATTACGTAGCTAGTCTCAAGTTATGAAACGTTTTCTGGAGTTTTTGTCCCTTTGAGGATATATCGTGTGTTTTGGACCTAATCGTTTTACTGAATTATATTCGCTGGAGCCTTACGGACAGAATGGGATCGGAAATATTGATGTTTGACTTGCTTGGGGTCTTCAAAGGTAGGGAAAGTCAACTCTTAAAAGTATGTACTTCTCTGTAAAAAAGGCTTTAGTGTCAGTGCTGTGGTTGTTGTGTGTCAAAATGGTTTATATCATCGGTAAGACGAGACTTTGAAGTTTCATTTG